>NC_058025.1:3160514-3460514 GCF_019176455.1 Solea senegalensis | reverse complement strand
ATGCGGATTAGGTAAACTGGGCACTCTAAATTGACTGTAGGTGTGAGAGTGAATGGTTGTTTGTCTCTATATGTGTCCCTGTGATGTGGAGGATAACGCGGGAGAAGATGGATGGATACATGTATGTACGTACTCCGTATGCGTTCTTATGCATTTGTGGAGTATGTGACGCACAAACATCTGTGTTGCAGTGACATTCTGTCAGCTCAGGTAACTCTTGTTGGTTGTTGAGTGATTTAAATTGATTAAATACACACACACACACACACACACACATAAAATAAGTTAAGATTCCCTGTTATGAACTGCTTTACAATAAAAAAAGAACTTTACGACCAGCTCGTTGGCAGGGTACAACTACCAAAGAGCCCTAACATGGAGGAGGACTCCATCTACTGGAGGCAGGTGTGAACTACACTGACTTAAAAAAAGAAGGTTTTTCTTACTGTGAAACTGTCTGCCTGGAACTGGTTATCCACATAGATGCAGACTCTGTCATAGTCTTTCATTTCCTGACTGGACTCGATACTCCTGGGGAGAATACAAATAATAATAGGTTAGTTAAAAAAGACATTATTCTGTGTCATGTGAAATCATGGGTTCTTTGCACAGCAGCCATTTCGAGAGGTCACCGTTTCAGGGTTCCGACTGACTCACATGCACTGAATATGTACAACCTGTGATTTCCCTGCCAAAATTAACTCCAAATATGTTCTACCTTTGACCATCACACATTAACATGTTTTTTTTTATTACAATGAATTGTTTAATCATGCTTTTTGTCTTTTATTCAACTACTGGCACTTTATTCTGTATCCTAATTCCTTGGCTCGTGGCACACTTCTTTGCCTCTTTGTGAGTGCGTCACCTTCACTGCTATTTACTGCCCCCTAGTGGGACTAATAAAGTAGTTTGAATTTATTTTAATTGCCCACGAATTGAATTCAATGTTTTGAAGTCTAAAGGAAAAATATAGGGAAGCTTCACTTAATAAATGCTACACATACGGCAGATTTAGGACACTGTAAATGCACTGAACTCCACAGATTATGCAGAGATTATGCAGCTGTATCTGTGAAAGCACACGTCTTTAGAAAAGACCCAGAACTTTCCCTGGAGATTCTCCTGACAGCTCTCGACTATTATCTCTACTATAATATCCGAATAAACTCGTGTCAGAACCATGCATGAAAAAATCCCGAATGAGATTATCTCCAGTCACTAATCTCTGCATGTTTACCCAGTTCATGCCTGAAAACAGCACACATTGGGATTTTTCCAACAGATTTATGGCATATCATGAAGCAAACCGCGATTATCTAAATAGGGAATAATCCAACAGATATAATTTGACATGATACAGTTGCTAAATGAATATAGGATTCATGTTTATTTAATTTCAACACATTTTATTTTAGACGGACTGAGCTTGTTTGTTTCTTTTGAATTGATGGATGTATATTGTATTTTTTGTACATACTGTATGATGCACACACTGTAAATATTTAAAAATTTAAATAAAAAAAGGGTGAATGTGACTTTACAAACCTGAAGAAGTTCTCTGCATGGCCCATGTTCACCATGTAGTCCTTCCCTCCGACCTCCTGGAAGTGCAGAGCGATGAACTGTGGCTTGTAGCTGTAAATCGTCTGTAACGAAAGCAGAGCGAGCGAAACACATCTCAGTCTACGCGTCCTTCATTACAGAGTAATGAGTGGAGAAGAAGGTCAAACAGCAGCACATGGTGTTACAGGACCAAACAAACC
This sequence comes from Solea senegalensis, assembly GCF_019176455.1. Classification (NCBI taxonomy): domain Eukaryota; kingdom Metazoa; phylum Chordata; class Actinopteri; order Pleuronectiformes; family Soleidae; genus Solea; species Solea senegalensis. The sequence goes on along the minus strand of NC_058025.1, from coordinate 3,458,748 downwards.
ATCAGTGAGAGGTCATGTGGAGTGTCTCGGTGTGGGTTTTTAGTTATATCAGTCAGTGTCTTTACATGCATTTAAAAGTCCAATTTTAGTCATAGTAAAGCAATAATTTAATAATAGGTTTTCTTAATTCAATTCAATTCAATTCAATTTTATTTGTACAGGACCAAAGTGGATCAGTGGATAGAAAAAAACTCCCTTTTAACAGATGAAGAAATCTCTGACAGAACCAGACTCAAAGATGTGCAGCCATCTGCCTCGACCGGTTGGGGTGAAAGGAAAAATGGGGGACAGAGTCGAGGTGGGGGACAGAAAGGGGGGAGAGAAAGGACAAGCGGGAGGTGAGGTAGAGACTAAAGAAAGAGACCAGGAGCAGATATACAACAATTGTATCGAGTTAATGTCATGTAAACACATTAGTCTGACTAAAATAGAGCTAGTCTTAGTCAGACTAACATACCTGGGTTATGCGATTCATAGTCTGATTATTCCTGCATGTGTACTCTTAGTCAGACAATTTCTTCAAGCTGAATTCTTAATGGGATTGTTTGTGCTATGTCTATATCAGCCAAAGCATTTTTATTATCATGTTTACTGTGTTTCAATAATTGTTTTATTGCTTTGTATACCACCAACTGCCAAACCAATTGTCCCTTGAGGAACAATAAAGTTCTGAACAAAAACAATTGTAAGTTTTACACTTTTTCATGACCTGTAAGATGTAATTATTTCAGATTTTAAACGTTCTTATGACTGACTTCATTTTCTTGATGAATTTTAGTATATTTTTTAGTTAAAAGTGTATTTCAATTTATCAATAATAAATCAATCAGTTACATATAATTCCGTTTAACAAAAATTAAGAGAACAAATATAAAATTACCTTACCTTATACAATTCATGTAACCAATCACTTTCAATTTCACCCAACTGTAAAGAGAAGGAAAGAAAAAATCATTAAAGGCTTTTCCTGGAAGAAACAGAAGGAAATTGATTTATTCTGTCCACCTCAAGGGCAGAGCAACAACCTGTAAACACAACATTTCTGCACAATAAATAAAGTTGTCATGACAGCCTAGATTAGCTGCATGTCACAACAGATATTCTCTCATTTAGCTGTTTAATTCTTCATCCTCTCTCAGGAGCTAAATATTGCTAATGAATCTAACCTGCTACTATGGATGGTTATATATGACATTTTTGTGTATCGTGATACACAAAAGTTGATTACGGTGAATTTTCATTAGGAGGATAATCCTGATTTATCAGAAAAGCGACTTTAAATTGGTTTCTAGTTTGCCAACATAGAGTCACAGTGATTTGTTTTGAAATGCCACAAGTGGGAGCTTGTTTCCTCTGTATCTGTAAGCTTTCAGAAATATTTTACTACGTCTGGTTGCTTTTTTTTTTTATGTTGCCTGTGAAGATCTAGATTTTCAAGACTGAGGAAAAGTAAACCTCAAAACTTATTTCATGTTATGAAAGAAGTTCATAACTTTTTCAGTTATTTCCCTTCGTTTTAATCAAAAATATATTGGTCTTTCTTAACATTTCATTTTAGTTACATATTTTATGAGCAGGAAAAAGAGCTGTTGTTAGCTAGCTCATGCTACACTTCTTAATCTTCTGCTAATTAGAGCTATGAGTCATACCTGTAAGTTTAAGGCTGTATATATTATAAAAATAAAAAAATATGACTTTTGGGTCAAAAATAGGTCAAAAGGATGTTAAGAAGTCATCATGGAAACTCTGCGCTAACTCTGAGCAAGGAAATACAAACTGTCTGGAAATATAATCTGGCACATTCTGCTGATTCTGTTTCCAGGAAGTACAAGTGTACCTGTAATACTCTGGACATGAGTGTTGAAGGTGTGTTTTAAATTACACACTGGCCACTGTTACAGCTGAGTTTATAGTAAAACATGTATGAGAAAATCAGGCAGATGCAAAAAAGGCTGAGGGCGACTTAGCAGGGGGATTAAATCCCCTTTAGTTTTATTTTCTGCCCCTTCTGAGGGGTTCAGTTTAGGCTGAAATAGAGCAGAACCTTTTTTTTGTTTCAAATAAAAGTGTCTGGGCAAGGTTGAACAATTCATTCTCAATATGAAATATGAAACAACCATTGGATATAGGGATGGGACGATACCATTTTTTGTGACCAATACTGATATCACAATCTAGTCCAATACAGTCATTTTAGACACTTTATGAACTTATGAATGTGTTAACAACACATTTGTGCCGAGTAATTTCAAAGACATAACTCTGTGTAACAACTGTGTAATAACTGTTTGCTGATTTTTATTCACATTTTTACAGTCTTTTTTTGATTGGATCAGATTTTTACATTTTTATCTGTTATCCGATCTCTGATCCGAGAGATCCAGAAAACAACACCATGTGAAAAATCGTTGCAATTTAGTTCTTCTATTTTGTCATTTCAATTCATTTTTTCCTCTATTTAACTCTAAATGGAATCGATGTAAATGGAACTCAGCATAGTTCTCCATTCGTGTCACGTCATTTCTGAATGTTGACGTTCAGTTATGGCTTCATTCAACTGTGACAAATACGTCAAAAATGCTGAAGTACACTTGTGATTGCAAGTCTGACTCTCATGATAACAGGATTCTCCAGTTTATCAACAACAATCGATTGCTGCCTCAGTCGACTTCACGTGCATCAGGATTTTGGGCCACAGTGTGGTGAGAGGGTGAAGCCGGGTGCACTCACACCAGCAAAGGAATGGCTTTGCATAGTGTATTTGCATGGACTGTGCAGGACGTGAAGGTCTCCTCTCAAATCATGTGTTCATGAACATGAACCGCACTGCGTCTGACAATGTTCAAGATTCATCCGGTCATCATAACTTTTCAAATATACAGTAACTTAAACATTGATTAATATTATTAATTCATAAATATGAACAGGTTAAACCTTCTGTCTGTACTCATACTAACTCCATTTGGTTCCAACACTATAAACTCTCAGAAAATGGGCACGCATTTGGTTGAATGTAAATATTTACACAGACGTGTTATGAAAGCTTTACAGATATGGAGGAAACGGATGAACTCTAACTCCGCTATGAAGGATATGCATTTTTAATAATCTTTAATAGGGATTGTTATAAATCATGAAGACCTGGAATGACTGGAAAAAATGCAGGCTCCCCCTTGTGGCGCTTCAAAATAAATGACTAGGTCTGTATGTTGGCAAGTAGGACAGTGTTTCTAAAGTCACACACATGAAATATTTACAATTTTCTTGATCTGAATGATCATCTCGATAACAAAAATTCACTGCAATCAAGATATTGCAAGTGCTTTTTTATGACAATGCATGATTATATCGTTAATTGTACTATCCCTAATTGTAATATAATGTAGGTTGTGTATGTACATAGGTTTAAAAAATGTTTTAATAAACTACTAAAAAGTGGAACAAAACGTTGAAATGTTAAGAAAACAGGTTATTCATGCTAAAATAAAAACACTAAAAATGTTAGCGTCACAAAAACATAGTTCACTGTTGCAAAAACAAGTTGTACAACTTACCTAAACATTACCTTACAAAATATGCATGTTTGTACACAAAAACAAGTCACTAAAACTATATTTTTAATTTGTTACCTGTCTGTTTAAAACATTTAACTTTACTTTACTAATTTACTTTATACTATCACTTTAAATTGTAATAACTGTATATATATTACTATCATGTCATCATATCACATAACATTATTGTGTCATCCTTAGACTTAGTTACAGACCAACTACACAATCACAAGCCACAGAGAAGCAGCAGAGAGTGTGTAGATCAGGGGTCTCAAACTCAAATGACCTGTGGGCCAATGACTGTCTCGTCTGGTCAGTCAGGGGCCAGTCAAGTAAAAAAAAAAGCCCAACTTTTTTGGGAAAAGCAACAGTTGGGGTGGACGTTATGAGCTCAAAATAACATATCAATATATATGTATGTATATGTATATATATGTAGTCTATTGCCTCGTGTGAGCTTTTCCGTCTTTTACTTCTTCTGTCTTTTATCCATTATTCTGTACAGCACTTTGGTCCACTGTGTTTGTTTTAAAGTGCTTTACAAATAAAGTTGGATTGGATCATTTCAAAATATAAGTGGTTGTTTTAATATCCAACAATAAAAAAAACACATTTATGAAGCAAAATCAATCTATTAATTTAAAAATAAAAACATATAGAAATGACTCGTTACAACTTGATATTGTTTGGAGGGCCACATGAAATCGATTGGAGGGCCACATGTGGCCCCCAGGCTGCAACTTTGAGACCACTGGTGTAGATGCTTCTGTGATGTTTTCGGAGCAGAGATAAAGGGTTGACTCTGTCACTGGCTGAGCTGCTCCTGTTACTGAACTACAAGAGGATTTAAAAGCCTGTGATGTGATTAAAGACTTGCTCTTATCCTGAGAGAGAGAACGTTGAGCAGTGTTTGCTTATAGAAATGCATCGGGCCTAAAGTCAGTAGAAAAGCTTGCGTCTCCCTGGGAGGAAAAAAAGATACTCATCTGTTTACATATTTCCCACAAAGGGATCTAACATGTTTTCACTGGAGCCAGATTAGGCAACCGGAAACATGGTCCCGAGCCAAATTTCCATGAGTGTCAGACTCCTCCTCTCTCCTCTGTCTGTGACTTTAAACCCAGTCTGAACCGAAATACAAACCGCTGCATATTAAACAGTGTTTTGAATCGTTCAATTACAGTCAGATGTCTTTACTACATTATAAAAAAACACACTGTAAGTTATGTCAGGCAGCTGCGATTATTCAATTCTTCATCAATGACTAAACTAGCTGTCAACTATTTTGATCATCGATTAATCTGTTTGAGTGTTTGTTTAATAATTAGAAGAAGCTTTCTGATTTTTCAGCTTCTTAAATGTGAATATTTTTTGGTTTCTTTGCTCCATGTAACGAAAAGAAAATTGACTCAGTGTGGTTTATGAACATTTGAAAACATCAACATTTCCAGGTTTTGAAAGCATTGACTAACATTTCTCAACATTTCCTGACATGTTATCAGAAATGCTGATGTGGTTCTAGTTATATACTGAAAAGAAACAAAACAATTGTTTTTATCAATTACTGTATTTATAACCACAAATCTTCCTACATTCATATGACAGCATAGTGTTGCCACACAGCAAGAAGGTTGTCAGTTTGAATCCCAGTTTGCCCGAGGGCCTTCCTGTGTAGAAAAAACCCAGGTTCTCCACGTTCTCAAACCCAGGTTCTACAGGTTCTACAGGTTTCCTCCAAATGTGCAGTTTAATTGGACTCTCTAAAATGTACTGTAGAAGCAAGTAAACTAGAATCCTGATGATCGGGGAGCCCCCAATAGTGTGTGGTATATGATACGATACGCGATACATGGTCCACGATACCAATAATATCACGATATGACGATTCTGTGATTCTGTCAATATATTGCAAGACAATTATACAGTGATACAACACAATATTTGCATTGGTTATCGTATTGCACGACAATGATGTATCACTAAATGTATATTTTGACCCAAATTTTAACACATGAAAGAAATCTTGATTTAGATATCTAAACAGTGTTTTAAAAATCAAAGTCATTGAATTGGTTTACTTGTTTAACTTGACTTTGGTACAAGTTGAAGTCACTTTCAATATATATGTAGATATATATATATATATATATATATATATACATATACATACATACATACATACATGTATATATATATACACACACACACACACACACAGTATATACATATATGTATATATACTTTATATGTATATATATATATGTATATATATACACACACATATATATTCACTATTTTGAATGATCATAGAAGTGGTAGGACTCGATTAATCGTCACAGATTATTCAGTCTCTGCCAATCTGGCGTCTCCGCTCAGGTCACGTGAGCTGCAAATCTCGCGCATCTTTTGCTTTTACAACTTTTTTTTTTGAAACGACGGCGGATGAATACAGTGAAGCACATGCTGCTGACAGCTGACAAACAACACAGGGTAAAAACACACCGTTTTCTGTTAGAAACGTTATTAACAGTAACAGCAACAGGTCGAAAACAACAGAAAACTACAAACTTCCCACACTGAAGTGAACATGTTGTAGTTTCCATGTGTGTGTGAGCGCTAACCCTCACTCACACACACACACACACACTCACAGGAGGAAGAACGCGCCACTGCTAAATCTATAATCCGATTATAATCTGAGCTGGTGTGTGTGTGTTCTTTAATTTTAAAGGTTTACTCACGTTGTCAAAGAGTGAGCCGACATTGGCGGTGACGAGCAGCACATCAGTGAACGTTTCCATGTTAACGACCTGCAAAGCCTTCACGCGCACACGGTCCCAGGAAACTCCGCAGCAGCAGCGGCGGCGGTAGCGTCGCCCGGATGACGCGCGCGCGACTCGGGCCTGAAGAGGCGGCGGCTCCTCCTCCTTCTCCTCCTCCGCTTCTACACGGAGACTTTTACACCGCAGAGTGCGAGTAAACGTCCCGCTCTCACCGGTCCGTCACCACTCGGCTGTCGCGGGCGTCATGGCGTTTGAAACGGCCGCGGCGCTCGCGACCAACCGTCGTCTAAGCAGCGGCAGAAGCGGCAGAAGCGGCGGTTGTAGTTGTAGTTGTAGTAGTTCGCCTCCCTCGTGCGGATTTCCGCCTCCTCTCTGTTAATTGGACTAGTGTCTTCTTAACGGACGTGAAGCATCTGCTGCTGTCTTCACTTCACAGGACTGTCCCCCCGTCTGTCTGTGTCTCCTGTCTGTCTCTGTCCCTCTGTCACTGTCTGTGTCTTCAGTGCCGTGTTATGAGAAACGCGCGGCTCCGCCCACTTAACCGCTAACACTCAATTACAGTCTTCCTCCTCATGTTGAGTCAAACCTTCAGTGTCACTCACACACACACTATAATAGTTTCAATTACTTTCATTAACCACTACAACAACAACAACAAGCCTCCACTGTGAATGAGTGAATGAGTGGTTCTCAAAGACTGGGTTGGGACCCACAGATGGGATGCAAGAGATTTTTTTAGGGTCCCTCAGAATCAGACTTTATGCACATAACATACAAGGAATTTGACTTTTTGGTGCATTTAAATAGAATGAAATAAAATGAAATTGTTCTTTTTAAATGGGGCGCTGTGTGAAAGACAAGGCAGACGGGGCTCATTTTGCGATACACCTGTCGAATATCTACCAATATATCTCGCATTTCTCGTCCCAACTCTGCAACGCACACGCTGGTACACTTAGTGAGTCACCTTTTGCACCATTTACACAATTTATTCTTTGCATTACATGTATATTTTCTATGTAAAATACTACTACTAGTGTGCTGTTCCTTCATTCATATTATAAAAAGGTTCCAAAACACACACATGGCTGTTAACTCACCATTCAACATACCACACACTCAATGAGTGTTGCGTCTCAACAGGAAGTTAGTCATTTTCTTTCTGTGAAAGCCTCTTAAAAAATGTTTTCCAGTGAAATACTCTCTTTGTCCGACACTCCTCTCCTCTCTACTGTACAGAATTGATCCTGCTGATAATGTTATGTAACATCTCATCTTTGCTGCTGCCATATTTACCAACATACAGCACAGGATACAGCGTGTCTGCTTTTGTTTATGTGTACGAGCTGTAATTCTGTAGAACTGTAGTTTCCAGTCATCATAAAAACACACGTATGTCATTATATAACATGTATTATGTAGTGCGTTCTCTACAGTGAAACACAGAGATGTAAAAGTCTTGACTCGGACTCGATGGTTTCAGTGCCAGCTCACAGTCTGAGCTCCAAACCCACGTCGCCGGGGGCCCCGACTCTGGGCTCCATAGTGCCGTTAATGAGCGGTTCAACCATGGCGTGGTTCTTGCAGCCAACCTGTCTGAGCTTTTTGTCCCCCGTTTCCTCGGACTCCTCCCTCCCTCCCTTCCTTCCCCCCCCCGAGCACTGTGTGCTTTATCCACCAGCATCAACAGGTCCATTTGAAAGTGTTGCGACAGAGCTGCAGAAGAATGCTGCCACGTCCGTCCATCACCGGTTCGGAAGCACAGTGTGAAGAAAGGAGACTGAGGTGGTTTGTTGGGGTTTTAAGGGTGAAGCAGCTGCAGCAGAATGAGCAGCGTGCATCCAGCTTAAAGACCATCGTCTTTAAACCTCATGTAAGATTGTGTTGTTGTAGCTTCAGTGCTCTCAGGACAATAAATCAAACTGGAAAGGCAAATTTCCCACAGGGACAATAAAGTCTGTTTTATCGTATCTTGAGTTAAAGTAAATATTTGCACTAAATTTAAAAAAAAAAAGTTCCTACTAGGACAAACCCTAACTGAAAAGGCATAAAAACCTATTAATTCTGGGAGTTAATCGTAAACGAGGTCGGCCTTTTCCGGTCCAGGAGTGTAGACACTGAGCCTGAGACTAAAAAAAAAACAAAACATTTAAAAATGTTAAATGAGTGCCTTAAAGTTGTTTTATTGACCTCTCCAGTGCTACTAACGTGAAGATTTTCCAATTTCTGACGTATTTCGTTATATAATATAGGCTGTTTTGACTGTAATTCATTATTTCTTAGATTTATAATGCCAATAAATATTCAAGAGTTTGAGATTTAATGGTCTTAATCACTAGTTTCTGCTCTTCCTCAGTAAAACATGACGCCAGTGTAGTAAATTATGTTCCCATTAAGGCTCAAATAATTACTCGATTATTTGATGAGTGTTTCCAAAAGACTTAAAACCAGATTTCTCTGATTTTTCAACTTCTTATAAGTGAATAGTTTCTTTGCTCCATATAACAAAAAATATATATATTTAAAACTGAATCATTTTGGATTGTGGACAAAAAAAAAAAAAATTCTGACATTTTATGGACCAAACGATTAATCGATTGAGAAAATAATCGTAATAGTTGAAAGGAATAGACAATAAAGCAGCTGGTATTGAGATGGTCAAATGGCCAAAATCTTGAGGCTTTAAAACTGGACTTCAGATTCCTATGAGTGAAAACCCTTAAGCCGGCATGAAAGGAAAAACAAGGTCAAAAGTAGAGTCACATTCTTGAACATTTATTTCGATGAACAGGTTTGACATGACCTCAAAGACGATCCCTGATCACAGCAAGACCAGAGGGATGAAAGAAACCTGCGGCCGGACTCTGTCCGTCCTGCTCCTCCTGCACCACAGCTGCACTCTGTCCCTCCTTAAAAACCTCCCTGAAGAGGCTGCTGCTGCCAAGTGGGGGAAAGATCACTTGTGAAAATAAAGACAATAGTTTTTGTTTCTTTTAAAATAATTTAAGCACGATGATCCCTGCACAGGCAGGAAGCCAATGGAAAAAAACGACGACGACGGCCTTCCAAGGAGAAATGACCGAAATCGCCTGAAATGTTTTGACCGGGAGACAAATTGTGATAGTTCTTCTTACACTACATCATCGTAGTGTATCTAAAATAGGTTCTGAATGAAAAGGATCATAAATCATCTGCCTCAGTCCTTGTGGCTGCACAAAAAATCCACTTCATAATGTGAGAACTTTCACATTCTGTGGAACGAAAAACCCTTAAAAACATCTGCAACATAAACTCCGACAGTGATCACACCTGTTGCTTACAAGTCATAATGCCAAACACAAAAAAAAATTAGAATACAAGTATTTTTTTTTTTCTCTTCTTGGAAAAAAGCCCATAAAAATATTTGTAAATGTAACAAAATCTCCGGCCTCATGCCCACAAACCATGGGCCTGTGCCGGTCATGCGAAACCCCAACTCAGTCACAGGTTTTATTTAGCTTAAGATAAACTAAGTTTTTTTTTTATCTACGTCCCCACGTACAAACAGCTCTGTAAACGTTAACAAAAAATTAAAAACATTAAAAACTATCAAACAAAGTCAGGGAACTCAATGATAGATAATAACAATAACAAAAAAAGGAAGAAAAGGGTTTCCCCTCTAAAAAAAAAAGACTGCCACCGAGGAAGACAATACTCTTTCTGTGAGCACCTCATTCTGATTCCAAATGCATGTGTGAGGCTTCAAGTCAAGCTACTCCAACAAAAGGGGGCAGCGGGGACTCCGAAAGACTAGAAGCCGCGATGCAAACAGAACATGCCGGGCTGTGGCAGTGACCGAGGAAGCCAAATGGAGCAACTGTTGACATCTGAGAGGGAGTTTTTCCGGTCCAGGAGCGTCGACACCGAGCCTGAGCCGATCGCCTTCACAGTCACAGAGAAGCACGAGTCAGTCAGTCGTCCTCCACGTAAATGTCCTTCAGGAGCGACTGCGGTCCTCCTGCGTCCCCACCAGCATTTTACTGTACAGCTTCTGCTGCTCTTCTTTAAAGGTATCCTTTACCTTTGCTCGCTTCAGTCCTCCGTCCCTGCAGAGACGAGAGGGACAGTTAGTGATGGAGTCTACGAAACAGGACCGGCTGACGGTGGATACTTGCACATAAAATGTCACAATATTGTTTATACATTATACTATATATATACTATACTATGTTAGATGCTGAAATATTCTACTCAAGTAAAGGTACCACTGTTTATATAAACCTTTACTTAAGTACAAGTAAAAGCACTGGCCTAAAAAGTTACTCAAGTTAAAGTCAAAAAGTAGCTCATTTAAAATTAGTAGTAGAGTAAAAGTTACTTAGTTACTCTTATAACAAGGTTGTGGTTCTTTCTTGTGTCACAAATCTCACATTAATTGTTTTTAAATTAAACGCAAACCTTTACAAATTAACGTGCTGACAAAATAAAACATGTAAACACATAATTTGTCAGTCAGGATGGGTCAAAGGCCACAAATGCTTTAACGTCCTCCCTATTTTACAGCAATTTAAAACTTAATTACAAATTAAATTAATTAAAAATGTAAATGTTTATTTACATTTTTAATTCATTTAAAATCTTAAATTCTGTGATTAACCATTACAGTCTCATACTTCGCACTACACAGCTAGCATTGTCGCGTCACCGCAAAAAAGGTCCCCTGTTCAAATCCCAGTTGGACCAAATTTGCCATGTCCCCCCCGTGTCGCGCGTGTGATTGGGTTCTTTCCGGTTTCTTTCTCCAAGAGGTGATGTATTTAACCCACAGCAGATGAAGTAATTCATCATTTTGAATCCTTTGACGGCTCCAATTAAAATATAATTACGTTTCTACACGACTATCATTTGTGATTGATGACATGGAGAAGAGTGTACGTGTGAGGTGAAGCATTTCTGTCACACGCTCTACTAACACTCACAGAGTTTGTATGTGAAAGAGAGCAGAAACTGAGGCAAGTGAGTGTTTTCTTACCACAGGAGGTCCACCAGTCCTCCTTGTCTGGCAATGGCTGCTTTTACACGGTTAGCAAACTGTACGGCGTCCTCTCCCTCCTGTGGGGGAAGATTGACACCAGTGAAAACACAGGCTATTATACGTCAGCTAAAATAAGTCTAAAAGCCTTGTTTCTTTGTTGAAGTAAATCTTGTTATTCTCAGAGAAAGTATTCCGTGAATAAACAGAGAGCAGATGAGAGACTCTAAGACTTGTGTAAACTTTGTCACAGAAAATGTGAGTAAAACCACTCCATCCATCCAGCAAGAGAAAAGAAAAACTGTAAGAAATAGAGTCAACAGTGGAGTCTCACCTCTCTTGACATGGGAGGAAGGTACCACACGCTGCAGACGATGGCCCAGCTGCTCATCATACGTAACAGATAGTTGACCATACCGAACTTGCTGCTGTTCCAGAAGGCATCTCCGAATCTGGGGTCGTACTGTGAGGATCGAACACACACACACACACCAGAGCGACAATCAATATCTGTTTTGAACAAACAGACACGGTTAACGTTGATGGTTCACTCAGAAAGAAACAGGGTCAACAGCACGGAGTGTGACTGAAGGGTTCTGAGGCGACAATAATAATAATTAGTAATAAGGTCAGACAGATGGAAATTACTCATTTTAATTGAAAAGCATTCATAAAATGTTCCGTTGGTTTTTTTCTTTTTGCACCAACTGATGTTCTCTTCTACAATAATATACAACAGAAGACGTCTAGCTAATGTCCAGCAGGATGCACACTGAGAAGATTAATGCCGCCCTCCACTGTGAGAAGTTTGATATTACAGTTAAAAGTTCTCCTCCTTCAATGCACTTTAAAGCTCCTCAACACCACCTCTCTCCTACCACGACCTCTTTAAAACACAAAGGGGACCAGGGAAGTGAGCAGTCACTCATGAGCAAATGAGCGCATGATTGAAGGCGAAAGTACTTCCTGTGATGAGTACACATAGACAGCTGCAGAGTTGACTAAAGATCACACCTTCAAAGAGAAGAACCAGAGTCTGGTTGTCTGGTCCACATCAGTGAGTTTACAGACTGCGGCATAAACGCTCCAGGCTGTTTTTCTTTTCCCCCAAATACTCTAATAAACAAGTCTAGTGTGCACACACACACACACCCTTAGACAACTGAGGAGAGTTAGCTGCTTGTAACTCTGACCCTCGGGGAACAATTAACTTTGCATAACAACGCAATTGTCAAGGGAAATAATGAGCGTGGTTAAAAACATGTGTGTTGACTGCAGACAGAAATGTCATCACGCAGCAATAATAAAGGAAGAAACTAGGTGATTTTGTGGGGATACATTACAATTTTTAAGTCAAGCTTCAATTCAATTTTCACTGAATTATGGATTTAAAACAAACAATGAAGCACCACACTACACACACACCACATTAGTATGACTCTAAACTGTAATACAAGGATCAAAGTGTAAAGATATGAATCGTTATATCTTCATAAAACAGTCAAAAATGTGTCTAGAGTGTCAGTAGTCAAACGTTTTGAGAAAAATGCCTTGAACTAACAATTTTTAGGATGATAATTGACATCATTTCAAAAGAAAAGTGTTTGTTTTGATGTGGAAAAATAAACAGAATCACTCTTACCTTAATGGCCACAGGATAAACTGTGGCACCAATATCAAAACTGCCCTTCTTAAACATCATGACTGACGTGTTGTTGATGCAGGTGCCTGGAAGATTTAAGATGAATTATTATAACAAAATCAATCAAAGCTTACAAGCCTTTTTCAAAAAGAGCATTTTAACAACATTATTATTATTATTATTACTCACCTTCTGGGAATATTAGTATGGGTAGTTTAGATTTATCTTCGACGTGGTCACTCAATCTGAAAAACAAACAGGACATAAGGCATAAATGAGATTAAAGACACAAAAAATTATTTAAAGAAAGTGAAATACTATTATATAATTTAATAAATACAATAACTAACACCAGTATGGCAAAAAAAAAATGAGAAAAAGAGTTCAATGATGTGTGAAGAAAATGATTGACATAGTGGTTGTAATGTCACCTTTTGGCCACTAGATGTCGGTCTTTGACTTCTGAGCGTTCAAACCAAATGTGAGGGCAGGCTTTCACCATGGACTTCTGAATGACACCCATCAAGCCACCGTGGATTTGGCCAACCTGGCACGACACAAACACAAACACACACACTCGTCTATTAATAGGAGAGATTCCATTTACACAGACAGGAAATAGACCAGGGTCAAAGTTTCCTGTATCGTTACCATAGCATAGCAGCCGTCGCTGGCCAGGATAATGACATCGATGGGTGAGGTGTGGTTGGCAACACAGATGCCTCCATTCTTGGGTTTATTCTCACTGGAAAAGACGAGAGAAGAGTGTTTATCTCCCTGAGTTAGTGTTGTAGTACTCAAGAGTGGTCCTGGTCTCAGACATGGTCTCAAGAGAAGTTTTTCAAGGGTCTTCGTGTCATCTGGATCACATTTCTACAAGGTCTTGACTTAGGATTGTAAATCACAACACAAGTGATTTATTTGTACTAATAAATAAACTAAAATTTAAAAAGGTAGTTACAAGTTGTAGTTTCACTTATAACAGCAGCTAACCCTCCTCCCCGCCACCCTTCCCTTTACACCAAGTAAATCACATTCATGTGTTCATTTGGGAGCGGAGAGGTTAGCAAATACTTTGTTGAAATGTTGAAACTTTCGTAAAGCACGAAGAATTGATTTGCAGAATAACAACCAGAGATTCACACACAGCCAACACTACATGCCGTAATACTGCCGCTCCCTCGCTAAAATGAGAGACATATGACAGGAGAGCATGTAGATCAGTGGTTCCCAAACACTGGATGGGGACCAACAGATGAGTCACGGGACATTTTTTGCGGTCCCGAGGCAAATTTACTGAATTTTCTCAATTATTCAATTTGCAGTGAAGTTAAGCATTTTTGTTTTTAATAATCAAATTCTGTTCTGCCAATATATACACAGCATATAGGGCAGTGGTCTAGATTTAGGTTGTTTGGTCTTTGTTGAGGATCAGATTTCGGTTGCGCATTCACACCTCCCCAAACGAACCGGACTTTTAGAGCAAACAAACTAGGATTTGATTTAGAGGGACTGGAACAAACGCACCCTTAGACTCCATCTGCCCTGGTCTCCGTCTGTTGGTCTCTCTTGGTTTCCATTGGTGTGGTATTGACTACAAAACTACCTGATTCGACATCAAAGGCTAAAACAATGTGGAATCAAGTATCAAAACAACCTAAAAATACACCGTCGGTTTGCCTGGATCCACTGTCACTTTCCAGGTATTCTTGAGAAAAACAAAGCAATTCATGTGTCCAGAGCACGAGCAGCACCCCAAAGCACCAAGTCCACATTCCAGAGATTGAGTTACAATCTTAAATAGAGACGAGGGGTGGGAGGGAGAGGAAATCTTCATGAGTCACTTGTGTATTATTAGTCCCAGACTGGAAATGACTGAGTCTTACAACAGGCGTTGATATCACACACTTAACTACAATAGACGACAATGAATAAGTTCTGTGTCAGTGTGTTTCTCAGTCATAAAAAGACAGAGAAAGATTTAAAAAGTTCACTTTATGGCAACATACACATGGACTTCCTGTTGCATGTGTCATCATCCTCACAGACAAAAAAACCCAACTACAAACTTCCATCTGAATCAGTAAGAGTGGATAACCACCATCTACTGTACATTAAAAGATCATGTGCTACAAACACGCCGGCGAACATGAACGCAGCCTTGAGTCAGTCGTCATCGGGCTTTCCTCTTTCTCATAGTCAGCACTCGAGGACAGCGCTCACAATGCAAAAGCCAACACACCCTGGTGGTGTCTGTTCTCCAGACTCGTCTGTGGTTATGTAATCTCACATTCAGGCTGGGTCATGTTCCCAGCAGGAGGGTCCTGCAGCAGAGAGGAGGCCCTATATCCAGACCCTAGTATGTACCCCAGAGGATTCACTTATATAAGTCCAAATGTTCTTGTCTCCTCTTACCATGCGCCTGGAAATGTCTTGAAATGTTTGTTAATAGGAGGTGTCAAAGCCGAGATCTTTATCCTAGAAGATTCTAAATCGATTCAAAACAAAGAATTGTTTCTTTTAAAACGTTTAAAGCTTCAGTTTTGATTGGTACTGCCTGTTTCTTTTCAAAACCCCAGCGTCCTCACAGCTAAGTTTTATGATTACATTTGAGTAGGCGATTATTAGATTAATTTGATTGTTAATCGATGACTAAATTAATCGTCAACTATTTTGATAATCGATTCATCTGTTTTCTCAGAATGTGAATATTTTAATATTTTCTAATCTCTGAAGGTAAATACTTTCTAATCTCGGAATGCAATCATTTTCTAATCACCCAAGCAAAACATTTTCTAATCTCGGAATGTGAATATTTTCAAATCTCGAAATGCCAGCGCTTTCTAATCTCAGACTGTGAATATTTTTTAAGCTATGAATGTGATTTCCAGGTTTGGTAAATACTGATCGGCATGTTCCTACATTTTATGGACAAAAGAATACTCGATTAATTGAGAAAGTAAACGATGGAACGAGGAAAACAGACACGCGTTGCAGACATAGTGATGAGTTTTTTTTTGTATTAAACTTGAAATGTTTCTCCTACATTTTAGTTCGTAGTGGTTTTCAAATGCACCACACGTGTTATCAGTTTTTGTAAAACAAAAAAAAAAGAAGAAAGAAAAAGGTTCAGTGGAGATCACAACAACAAAAGAAATCAGGAAACTGACTAAGAAGTTAACTTGTCGGAAAAACTTCTTGCTGAGTAAGAACTGACGAAAAACATTGCAAAGATGCTTGAAATAAAAAAAAAGAGGAAGCAAATGGCTTCCTCTATTAGCATGCATGATGTGAAGATATCTGCTTGATATACATCACCGGCCACAGGGTTTACAAGTTCTTTAATTTACCAGTTAACATGTAGACCTGCTGAAATTCAAACATAGCATCAGAATGAGGAAGAAGGGTGATGTAAGTGACTTTGAATGTTGAAATGATTGTTGTTGCCACACAGCCTGATCCAAGTACCTCAGAAACTACTAATGTACTGGGATTATGACATACATGAAACGGGCAGAAAAGCAGAAAATATCCAGTGAGAAGTGGTTCTCTGGGAGGAAATGGCTTGTTGATGTTGGAGGAGAATGACCAAACTGGTACGAAATGACAGGAAGGCAATAGTAACACAAAAATACACCACTCCAGTACTTTGGCCATGTCAGCAGGTGACACAAAATTTCTACACACTTTCTGCAAGGGACCATAAGTAGTAGAAGAAGTGGAGGAAGACACCATGTGGGAGGTGGGAAGACAATGTTCAAGACTGGCTAGAAAAACCTCTGGCCCAACTAACACATACAGCTGTAGGAAGAGGCTAGTACTGGGAATGACCATCGTCCTGGACCCTCAAGCAACTAAGAATGGAGACCAAGATCATCTCTGAACGCACAACACATCAAACTTTATAGCAGTTGGACAGCAGCAGGAAACCACACTGTGCGCTATATTGTGACACATAATATGTAAATGAGCAGCCACTGAGTGCATACAAAGGTATCTGCAGAAATATCTACAGTGATGAGATGACTTGCTAAAAAATTCTAGGTGCAACCGTAGGGCTGCGATGAAAAAGTCTACGTTGTCAACAAAAATCTGTGATAAAATTAGTCGCCAATGAATTTAATTGTTGGTTTCAACATTACATGGTTTATGGACTCGAACGTCCTTTTTTACTCGGAGTGAGACATCTCACTTTCTACCCATCCCTCTGCTGGGAGCCGCACATGCAGTGAACAGCAGGAGACGGCGGGTAAACATGCTGCTGATCAAACACCCGCTCGTCTGAAAATATCAAACGGTATTGGAGCATTTTAATCAAACGCACCAAGGAAAAAGGAAATAATCGTGTAAAATTTGCAAAGCAACCTCAAGGTAAATTGAAAAGCCGGTAGCTAAAGAAAGCTACTGAGTAACTGTGTGATTTATTAGATTTATTATTTGTTTTTAATTATCAAAGACTAGCCGACTATGAGAAAAGTAGTTAGTTGCCACCCAATGCAGCGCCAAATTCTCCTTCATGTGTGTTAATCATTAACCATTTTGATGACAACACAACATGAAATGAAGTTCCTCTACCGAAAAGCACAAATACATGAACCGGGGCCAAACTGGGAGCGTGAAAGCAGACAGTCGGGAACATCCTGGTTTTCATTTTGGCACACGTGTTAACAGATTAGCGACAAGCTCATGCGAGAGCTACGTCTCATGTGAGTGAGTCATGCTGCTCTTCTTCTTGCCTATTTTTACCATAACCCTCACAAAGTTGACAGCAAAACAGACAATTGATGAGATCTTTCATCGCAAGTATCAGTCGCACAGGCCACAAACACATGTCCCGTAACCAATTCAAAGTAAAAGCAGTCTAGCATTTATGTTCTCTTTGTATTGTGTGCAGGGGTTATTTGCATAAACCCTATGTAAAGGTGTTTTATTGTTATTATTATATCTGTTAGAACAGAGGTGTGTCAGACACAGCATGATATACATCCAGTGCAGCCCAAGCCTTATAAAACTACGCATATTTTTGATAATTATGCTGATGAATTATAAATACGTCTGTGGTTTTAGAGTCAGCTGTTGCTATGATTGAGCAGCCCTGTGTTTTTGTCAGGGAGTAAACATACTGACAAGTGTCTGTTTTTACAAAACCGGTCCATCTGCTGTGTGCTGTGTGCTGGAAGAACATCAACTATGTGTGTGATGTGTTTCTTTACAGTCATTGCTTTCCCAATGCTGTATATATAAAAACATAAAAGGTGGAGTTTTGAGATTTTTTTTTTCACTGTGGGGCCCAAAAATTGCATTTTAGGGCTTCCAAAATGCCAGTTCCACATGGATAAAAGAGCCAATATCATACAAAACCTTTGTGGATTCTCCTAAACTCGTACACATTTTCCATAATCCCTTTCACCATCGTACACTCACAGCTATAAATATTTTAAATCATCTCCTCAGAGACTTCCTGCTTCAAAAAAACAGATAAAAAATGTACAAAAAACAGTGAGGGTGTTTACCTGTCATGATAGGTTATTATGGCCGTCAGGGCTCTGACACATATTCTGTAGCACATCAAATGGACTTTCTGACTCAGAAAGTTTTTGATCCTGCAAGAAAGAGCAAACAGCACGAGTCACTTCACATGGCAAGATGGAACATTTTAAATGACTGCATTCGGAGGAGGCCTGAGCAGGTGTTTTCGTTGTACCTTCCATTCGGCAGCAGCCCAATAACAGAGGTGAGGAACACAAGGAGTCCTACTCCAGTGAAGGCAAGAGTTACCCTGGTGAAGAGACAGAAGAAAACATGTAATCCTTGGAGAGATAATCTCTAAAAAAAAACACGTATAACACAGACAGGAGGGATAATTTCAAGGATATGATCCCCAGCTAATAGAGCTTCCGCTTTCACTGAGAAGAGTAACCTTTCTTTTAACATGTAAAGGTCAAGAGTGATGTTACCCAGCACTATCCTGCTAATAATTAATAAGTATCATACTCTCTGCTCCACTCGCCACTGTCACTGATAATAACTGACTCCAGAACCTGCAGAAGGGCACACTGGAGGCCGGCATAATCTGGATGAAGCAATAATTCAGGTTCAGAGAGAGCGAGAGAGAGGTGATGATTAAATTGGACAAGGATTAGAAAGAGATTGTAGAGGTGAAGGCTTCAGGCGAGTGGGAGCTAAACCGACACTGGACTGGATGAGAGAATCTATTAGATGGACGGCGACTAGAATGGGGTCTGTCTGTGCGGCGGTGGCCTGATTCCTCTCCCCACTGGCAGCTGGAAATGAGCCAACCACGCTTAGTACCGAGTAACAGAGCTTGTGTTTCTCAAAGTCGAGTCTGAAGAGAGGGATCTCCGCTTCGACTGTGTAGATTTTACTCCCGTACTGGCTTGTTTATGAGAATATCAACATATGCTAAAATCCAACAGCTGTTTAAATTAGCAGGAGACCAGGTTTGTGATTGTAAATGTGTAAGCCCGTTTAACCTCTCAGTTTTATGATCAACACCTGCAGCTACTCACACGCATTTATGACGGGTTTCTAAATGATAACGCTCTGAACTCCCCAGCCATGCACAGTTGACACATTTTCATAATGCATCCGTGATATTCAGCAGTCAAATAATAATATGCCTTAGGTCGGAGAGCGGTTTGTAAGTTAAATCTCACTGACAATCGACCTCTGACCACACCAGTCTGAATATAACCGCTCTTCAATCTTCATGTTTGTCTGACACAGCCTGTTCATATAGTTTGTTCTATAATTGTATTATGGGAGACTGGTGTGTGATAATTTGTTTACATACTGTGCACTGGATCCTCTTTGGCTTTATGCGTTTCCTGCGTTGACGTTTCCATTTTGTTTTTAATGACGATATTATTGTTATTGATCTGGTCTCATTGGAGTACTTCGCTCAGCTGTTGCTATTTCTGCTTTATGATTACATTTTATGGTGGACACTGGAGCCTGCTTGGGAAGGAGGAAATTAAGTTTACTCTCCACATGTGTCACAGTGTGTGACACATGTGATTATCTAATATCTGTACATCTACGGCTATAGCCACATAAGTAAAAAATATACATTTAAAGAAGCACCAAATTGTTTTAAAGTATGTACAGTGTGGTCCAGTAGAGGGCGCTGGCCTGAGATCAATTTTGAATGCATTTTTCGCAGGAATAACACAGCATGTAAATTTTTGACAGAATATGATTTTTGGAAAGAGAAGACAGCCAAATTCAGTTCAACACATTCAGCGCAAGCCACATTATGCTCCGATTTTTGAGTCGTGAAAACGGAGAAGTTTGAAAAAGGTGCTGGCTCTGTTTACATTTGAAACTCTTAAGTAGTACTTCCTTCCTAACTACGCAAACAACAGCAGAAGAACTTCCTGTTTATGCCAGCATCCCTCAACGATCACATGATATGTATTTTTAGGTGTGGACACAGTTTACTTCTGATATGAAAACACAAACTAATATGGCTGTAGCCTTAGCTGAAGGTAACAGCTCATTACCTGAGAGGCAGCAGGATGCCGTATCGGATCAGCAAGCCCAGCCCCCACAGGACGGTCAGCCTCATGCTGATGTACTGGAAGTTATAGTTGCTGCGCGTCAGCAGGTTCCAGGACTCCAGCTCCTCGGCGGAAAACCGCTTCGTCACCTCGTCGTCCATGATGCTCTCCACTCCCCGCCGGGCGAAGTAGAAGATGTCCGACATCTCGAACTCCGAGGCGGAATCCAGGTCTCTGTTGCTGCCGCTCCGCCGGATCTCCTTGATCTCCTCCTCCAAGGAGGTGGGCTCCTTGGCAATGATTGCTGCGGCGCGGCAGAAAGACGAGAAGTTAGCAATACTTGCATTTAGGAGGTTTCCAACTCCAGAAGAAGGCAGAAATGTAACATCATGGATGCAAGGTGACGTTAAAACTCACAGAAGAAGATCATCATCACATCTTACCATTTGAGTAGGGTTTGTACAATTGGTGATTCTTTTCTTTCGCTCCTCTCTCTATCCTTAGTGTGGCCCACTACAGGAAAACAGAACAAAAGGCGAATAAGACAACATTCAGGAAGCCAAAGAACTGTTTGGTCTTCCTGGTTGTTTGTTGGCTCCATACTTCACCCTTGCATTAGTTTATATTACTATAGTAAGGCATTTTTAGTTTAAAACTCTTGTTTGAGGCTGAACCATACAGTGTTTACACAAAGACGGAGCTCATGAAAACATTAGCGTGGCAAACAGACGACACTATTGACAACTACATTCGAGGAAACCAGTTCTGAATTCTCAGTCTGACTTCATCCTGTAACCGATTATTGCCAGGACCTTATCTGTGACCACAGCCTCGTTCTAAGAAACATTACAATACGGTATGTGACAAATGTGTCCTCCGAGGTAAACGTCTGGCACCTGTGTGTGTGTGTGTGTGTGCACTGTGTGTGTACTGTGTGTGTACTGGCAACATGGAGATAAAAACAAACGTCTTCACTGAGAAGCAGGAAAAGAACACGGTGTTCTCCTGGCTGCGAGAGAGAGCGAGACGCCTTAAAGTTTAGAACATTAAAGAGTGTCGGACTACACTTTACACCGCAGGGACTTGACAACTTTCAGTCTATTTGCATCAATCAATGACTGCTGAATTAACTCTGCGATGGCTGCATGTTTAAACGCTCACAAACATAAGCTTAAGTGTTTGCACGGCTGAAAACAGTTGGAATTACGCCAGAGGCACTTGTGGAAGAGTATTCTAGGAATGTGGGAGATACGGTGGTTGTGCCAGGAACTCACAGCTACAGTTACACTCCTAAAGGATCTTATGTAATCTAGTTGCACTTTTTTTTAACCTGTTGCTTATTCACATGAACACTTTGAGTATACAAAAGTACAGTTTATTGACAGTAAATATGTGCAAATCGATTCATAAAATGTCAAAAATTGTGTCCACTGAACCAAAAAGATTTAGTTTGAATGATTTTGCTGTGATGTGGAGCAACGAAGCCAGAAAATAGTCACACATTCAAAAGAAGCTGAAAAACTAAAAAGCTTGTTTTAATTATTCAAAGAGCACTTGAGTCATTTGGTAATCAATTAATAACTAATTAATTGTTGAAGCCCTACTCTGTTCGAAAGTGGGTTCCTGCAAGCACCTTGAAACAATTAAATACACACTATATTATTTATTTATTTCCACTTACAGTACATAAATGCTTTAAAACAACTAAAAAAGAACCAATATTTCAGTAAATATGTTAACAAACATGGTGAATAAGTAAACCTTATGTGATGCTCTGTTTTTTTCTCTGCATGCTTCAAAACAAATGTAAATAAATGGCTAATAAGTGATTTTGTGAAAAGATTTGAGGATTTAAAGACATTTCATCCTCAGCAGTGACGACCATTGAAGTAATTTCTTCCATCTTTTTTCACCCCATGTGTTTATCTTGGAGTTGTTAGTTAGTTGGTTTTAGTTTAGTTTTTTTTTATTAATCCCCTTAGGGAAAGTATTCCTCTGCATTTTGACCCATCCTAGAATTAGGAGCGAAATTGTGGCGCCCGGGGAGCATTGGGGGGTTGGGTACCTTGCTCAGGGGTACCCCAGCCCTTTTTGGCCGGGTGGGGATTTGAACCGGCGACCTTCTGGTTACAAGTCAAGTTCCCTTTCCACTTGGCCACGGGCTGCCCAGGATAGTGGATTTATATTACTGCGTCATCGTGTTAAAAATGCAGCTCCAGCTTTAAGCAATGATTTTTAGGTGGGTCTTTTTTTGGTCATGGGAGGCTGCAGAGCTGCAGGAGAAAGGAGGTTTCCCCCCTATGAGGGATTACAGGTGAGGGAATGGGGGAGAAATTTTAAGTCCTACACTGAATCACGGCCATGACAGACGACGTTTAACTTTATTTATTCAACAAGCTCAAA
Organism: Solea senegalensis; assembly: GCF_019176455.1. Classification (NCBI taxonomy): domain Eukaryota; kingdom Metazoa; phylum Chordata; class Actinopteri; order Pleuronectiformes; family Soleidae; genus Solea; species Solea senegalensis. The sequence goes on along the minus strand of NC_058025.1, from coordinate 3,435,835 downwards.
ATGGAAAAAAATAACCTCAGCCTAGCACAGACTGAACTAAATCTGTCCTTTGACCTTCTCTCTAAATCTCATAGTTGCTGGTGGAGTCTGGTCTCCCACTCATCCATTTATTTCTGGCAGAGGATCCGCTCTCAGAGGTGTACATGTTGGAGAGCGACGACGGCCTCACTGGTGAAACTACACCAGTGGAAGAAGAAGAAACTGGAGCTTCAAATGTGAGGAGGCTTTAACTATTATTACACATAGAAACCAAAGCATCAACGGTGGCTTATAATTATATCTGGGAAGTGAAATTGCAAATCACCTCCAGATAAGAGTAACTGGCAAAGTCTGTATAACTGTTGTCTCAGGTTACATGACTATGGAATAGCGTCTCCACGTCTGTTCAGTTCATTTGCATCAGATAGTTCATAAAAGTTGTTGACGGTTAAAGAAAGGCCTGCATTAACTCGGACACGAGTGAATCAGTGTCCTTCCTTCATCAAAACTGTATTGTGTAAAATAAAACTGAACGGCAACAAAAAATACATTTGAAATCATCAAAATTTTCTGACATTTTATCGATCAAACAGTTGATCAAGAAAATAATCCACAGATTAATTGATCGTTAGTTGCACATCCTAACCTAAGAATTAAGAGTACCAATCAGTATCAAATCGATTAAGCAGCATGAATATCGGTATTGGTATCGTTTTCTCTAATTCCTTGTAAATCCACCAATTTTAGCTTCGTTATAAAAGGAATTGCACAAGAAAAAGTAACAAGCCTCAACAGATGACTTCATATTTTTGGTGTGAAATTCTTGTTTGTTCAGTAGTGCACAAAGCTCTTACCTCAAAGATCTTTAACAAGGATTTCATGTAGAGGCGCCGGATGCCAAAGGACACCCCGAAGATGGCAGGCACGATAATGAAGACCAGCAGCAGGGTGAACCACACGGTGAAGGAGATCCCCAGCAGGATACACACCAAGTTGTCGAAGGGGTTGAAGAAAAGCTCCATCTTGAAGTCAGGAGGGCGACCAAAATCGATTAAAAGGTTGAAATCACGGAGCGGATGAGGCACAGTGCTCCACCTCCTGGCTTTAAGTGGACCTTTTATCAGAAAAAGGTCTTCATAAAGAAAACTGAAGGACAGAGCTTCTCTTCATGCCGAGCAGATAGTCCACACAAATACACATGTTCGTCTTGATGTTGCCCTCTTGGGCAATATTGATAAACTTCATTATTTTACTCATAAAACGGTCACTGATTCTCAGTTGAGTTCAATTCCAGGAAACAGGAAGAGTGAAACAGCTGTGATGAGGCCCCGTTGGCCCCGTCCCTGCCTCAGACGATGTTTGCTTTTGGAGCGAAGCCTCCCACTGGTGACACAGGAGTAAACAATGAAACAAAAACCAAGTGTGCAGCAGATGGTTCCCGTGTCTGGTGGAGATCCAGTGGTTCTGCAGCTGGGTGTCACACGGACCTGGGAAACATGAAAGTGAAGATTCAGGATGATCCATGTCACGACAATAATATGTCCTCACTGGTCTGAGGGAGCACATCATGTACATGTAATTCAATAATAATGTATCATCCAGCCAGAGGCTCATCCCTGGTACATTTAATCACAAGACAAATGAAGATCCAACATGTTGTTGAACAAAACTCAGTGTGACAATTAGAAGAACAACAATCCCCAGTATTGACAAATCGGACATTAGAAACACAGAAAAGCAGAGAATGAAACAATTAAAAACAGCAATTACTGCATTACAAGAATTATTATTTAACAAAATATGTGTATTATAAAGTAGGGCCCACAAATGTCATCATGATTTTTTTTTTTTTTTTAAAGGCAATATTGATATATGTCATAATGGATAATGAAAGATTACATTTTGCCCCCGAGTGAAAGTTGAAGACAGCAATTAATAGTGGTTTAAAAAAACAACAAGAAATCCCAAAACCTGAGGCAAAACATTAAATAGCAATTATGTGTTCTGTCTCAGTTTATGAATATTTTATCAAGAGGAGTGGGGCCAGATGCTACTTTTTCCCCTAAAACAAATCAAAAGAAAGCAGATTTCTGGCTTTAATCTGACTGGGAAAAATCCAAAATTCTGAGTTTAAAGTCAGAGTGAGGGGTTTTATTCGCTCAGATTTCTGACTTTAATCTCAGAATTCTGGATTATTAAATTATTAGGACCACTTGTGATTTTGTTTTTGGGCAATCAACCAAACATAATCCAGAGATTTAAATCAGAATTCTGACTTTATTCTGACTGATAAAACTATTTTGATATCAACAAATATGACACACTTAAGTACAACATAACCAAGGTTCAGTATGTATTTCTTTGTAAACAGTAACACCCATTTTTTTCTTAGTTGTGTGTGCGCTATCTTTTTATTAGGTTATTACAGAAGACGAGGCCACATGTGAATATTTTTGGAAAGTAAGAATTTTCCAAGTCAGAATTCGATTTAAAACAATAAAATAAAATCGGATTATATCTGAGCTACTTTAGTATGTATTGACAAACTATTTCAAAACACTCATTTTCTTCCTAGGCTCTTGGTTGTGTGCACTGTTTTTGAACGTGATTACGGAAAAGGGTTATGGCCACGTGTGATTTGTTTTTTGGAAAACAACGTTTTCTTAGTCAGAATAAAGCCTTAATTAGGAATTCTGCCTATTTTTGTTTGTTTGCTTGCTTTTTTTGTAATCACATGTGGTTCTAATAATTAAACACATCTCTTTTTTAACATTTATTTTAAAGAAATATTCACATGTGGCACCAATGCTCTTCCGTAATAATGTAACTGAGGTAAATTACATATATTTTAATTAAAATATTCCCAATCCTATTATAAAGATGGTATGGGGGGGAGGAACCAATGTGCTGCATCTGTATTAAGTTTAAGTTCAAAGTTTACAGTTAAAGCTGATCTTCTGGTTGTTTAGAAAACAAAAACACATTCACTTGCTAACACGACTGTTATCAGCAGCCACAGGGAGCTCAGGGAGATAACGATGGACGGAGGCCCTCCTCATCCCGCCCGGCTGATGCAGCAGGACGGCTAACATCCCGGACAAACACCGCCACAGTCACACACTCACACATACATACACATACTCATACTCATTATTATTAGCTACACTCCACAGTTCTCCATGGCTTTACGTGATCATTCCTCAGCCTCACGACAAAACACACGCCAAACACAACTAACAAACAGCATCTGAGCTGTAAACTGGGCGGTGACACGGAGGCTGCTGACGCGACACGGACCAAATAAAGAATTGTCTTTATGCTGAGGTTAGCATGTAGCTTCGGAGCTAATGCTGCCAGCTGTATATGTGTGTGAGTGAGTGAGTGTGCGCGCGCGCGTTAGCTAAGTGCGGAGCAAACCTTCTCGTACGCAGACTAATGTTAGCATCTTAGCAGTTAAATTAAAATTTAAAAGATTAAACATAAGAGAGGACAAACCTTCAGTCACGTTGTGTCCAGCGCCGGTACATGTCCTCAATAGTCCATCACTTGTCTTTGTCTGACGGTCTGACTGGAGCTAAACTCCGCCCGGCGTACACCATGAGCACACGCTGCTGCCTACGTTACCTAATCCACAAAACCTGCCTCCTCCTCCCGCCGGCGGACAACAACAAAGCCCGGCTAAACACTGACACCTGGTGGCCACAAGTGGACACTACGTTAATTATATATATATGTATATTTTAATGTTTGAAAATGGTTGCTAATATAATCTAACAATAATCAGTGATTAGTAATAACCAAGAAAATACTTTTTCTGTACATATACATTTATATATGTACACATGTTTGTCCTGTCTCTGTTGTTAGTGTGCGCTGAGATCAAAGATCAAAGCAGGAAAATACTTCATATTCCTCGAACTACTACAACTACTACTAAAATTAATAATACTAATAATTATCAGATTGAAATATTTTATAGACATAAGGAAATAAACAGAATAAATAAACTGGATACAAAAAAAGATCAGAAGAAGAAACAGTTCAAATAAATAAATCATAAATAAACATCACCATGACAGATAGGGGCGGGATTTAGAGCATGAAGTCATAAAACAATAATAATACTGTGATCAATAAAATCCTAGATGTACTGTATTATGGGTATGTTTAAATACTCAGCTTCTTGCCTCAACTTCCGGCACGGGGGTATAGCTCAGTGGTAGAGCATTTGACTGCAGATCAAGAGGTCCCCGGTTCAAATCCGGATGCCCCCTTTATTGTTAACATTTATAATATTGTGAATTTATTTATGTTAAGCTATTTATGTTATATTCTTTACCTAACATGTCTGACTTCATGCTTAGTCCAAAAACTTATTGTATGCACTAAGACAAGAGCAACAAACTTTGTTTTGGAAGATATAAAAAAAATTCAACAAATAAAACTATACATACACATATATATGTATACATATATATGTATATAAATATATATATATACATACACTTTAAAAAATATAAGCAGAATTTAATTATTTTAGTAAACAGAAATAAAAATGCCAAATAAATAAGGGATTGATCGAAACAAAATATGATTTCAAGAGTAAAATTAAAATACAAATAAAGTCATAGTCTAACCATATCAAAGAGAGTTCAAGGTCTCAGTCGACAATGAAGAGATAACAGAAAGCACCCAGGAATTAACCCAGCTGTATTTTCTTGGGAAACTCTAGTCCTGTAACAATTCAGCAGCTTCAGTAAAACAACACAAAAAGATTTTCTGTTTGGATGTGACACTGTATTATTTATTTTGGTTTTGAAATAAAGACAACACAACCAAATTTTTTTTTTTCACAGCAACATAAATAAATTATTCACACATTTACATTCATGTACAGTCTTTTTGCATCGTTCTCTCAACACAGAGAAATTAATCCAGTATTGAAATATGGCACACAGAAGCACAATCAACAGTCCAGAGAAGGAGAGTCTACAGTAACAGTGAGTATCAGGTCAACAACAACACAACCCACCACAACACTGAGTGCCTCTGTGTGTCGTGTGTGTCTCGGCCTCCAGTGTTTAGAGGTTGTGCTGCTGTCGCGCGCGTCAAGCGCTGCTCTCCAGGAGAGCCTCGAAATCCGGGGAGCAAACCATTTTGTGTTTGATGTTTCCCAACACGGTGAGGTCGCCTGTTCTTTCCTCCGCACCCACGGAGACGAGCTCCTGTAAAAGGGAGAGAGAGCAGAGACAAACATATTAGAGGAGTTCTGATTTTGAAGTCCCACTTTTTTCCTCAGAATTCTGACTTTAATCTCAGAATTCATGCTGTTTTATTTGAACGCTGTGGACGTGGAGCATTCAGGACCAAATGTGGAAAGGAGACATATAGAAACATATAGAAAGGAGACATAATAATAATAATAATAATAATAATAATAATAATGCACCGTCATACCTGAAAGAAAGAACACGTTGCTCCCAGAGACACGTCGAGCGTCACTTGTCCGAGGATGAGCTGCACTCGTCCAGACTTCCTCACCAGCATCTTTCCAACGAGACCCTCCCGCAGGTCTTTCAGGTTACAGCTGTTCTCTTCAGTTTCCTCTTCCTGTTTAAAAGTCACGTGTCAATTTTATGTCAACATCACTGTGAATTTAAACACACACACACTGAGAAGACCTGCAGCATGTACCTGAGTCTCTGTCTTCAGCAGCACAGCCTGTCCGTCCTCTGACTTCACCTCCGTCTTCACCGGCCTGTGCTCCTGGGTCGGCGGTTGACCAGGCAGCGAGTCGGGCAGCTGGATAAAGAAAAGCTCCTCCCCTTTACTCAGGCTCCATCGATGCATCAGCTCGGACAGAACTTCAGGCTCAGGGAGGGGAGGAGGTTTATAAGCGCCCTCTGTTTTCTTTATGTCTATTTCCTCTGGCTCCTGTTTGACTGAAGACAAAGGAAAAGGGAAATTGTATAAATATTAAGTTACAAAACTAGGAATGGGACAGAAATTAAGGGGAAAAAACTGGAATTACATTTTTTAAATTGAAGGTTGGGAACTTAAATATAGTTGGTAAATAATATATTGTAGCATAATCTTGATCCAAATACAGCTGAATATCAATGTTATTCCTCTTCTGCCCCCTGCTGGACAGTTACAGCAAGAAGAAGAACTTAGGGCTGAAACAATAACTCAATTATTAACCGATCACTAAATAAGCTTGACGGATGTTTCAGCTTCTTAAATGTGAATATTATCTTCTTTTTTTTTTTGCTCCAAATAACAAAGAAATCTAATCATTTTGGTTTGTGTTGACAAAATCGGGGGAGAATTCAGGCATTTATGGGCGACGTCACGACGAGCTACCACCCGTCACACACACACACACACACTCACAAGCTGCTGATGTAGACAGCAACTGGGAGTTAAGAGCCAGGGATTGAACCACAATCCTCTGGTTGAGGATGATTCCACTCTACACCTGATCCACAGCCACCATAAACGTGCAGCTGGAGCCAGCAGCGTGTGACTTCCCACTTTCAGGAGCAATTGGAAATTCACGAGAGAAAGTGAGAAACTCCGCAGTTACCTTTGACCGTGGACTCCGTGACTTCACAATCCTCCTCCTCCATTTTCTCATCTTTAACTTCTTCATTACTGAATTCCTCCGTGAAGCCCCATCCCGACACAGCGAGGGGAAGCTGGACGGGGCAGCTCCTCCTTTCACTCCTCAGGAAGGGATCGTTGACAAACTGAGAGCAGCACGGGAGAGAAGGGGGTTACAGCATCATCACCAACGTTAAAACACAGCGGTGTAACTAGGTCGAGCAAAGTCGATAAGCAGGACTCACGTTTTCTCTATCCAGACTGCGCAGGATCTCTTTGGTCTCTTCTTCAGTCTCCCTCTTCTCTTTTTTAATATTAATGATGGGCGAGGGTCCCACTGTCGCAGCCTCTCGCTCATTCTCGTAACCGCCTGAGTTCAAACACAAAGGTTTTAACGTCACTGCGCTTCAGCCAAAAGTGAGCACAGAGAACATGACTGCAGCAGATCTCCGACCTCTCTTCTTCATCGTCATCTCCGCGGGCCCCTGCTCGAAAATAGAGTGGGACTGGATGACCTCTGGACGACCTCGGCCCCTGCCTCGCTCTCCTCGGCCTCGACCTCGATCATCCCTCCTCTCTCTCCTTTGCCCGCCTTCAGCTTTGGTTCTGACAGAGAAAAGATAAGAGTCATGTCGTCATGAGAACAGGAGCGAAATCTATTTTTTCTGGTTTCTGCACGACACAGACAAAAAAAGCTAGTGTAATATTTAGCTTAGTGCTTTTTATTATTATAAACATTTCTAACAATCGGAATTCCTGTCCTAAACCTTAATTTTTTTCCATACTTAAAGATTTTCTCTCTTAAATATCGTTTCCTCAGTTGATGACTATTAGTTTATTTACTTGTTTTTATTTCTTTTACCCCTTTTTAATGCATTTAATCTCCTTAAACCTTTAATTTATTTTACCATCTTTGCATGAATTTGTTATGGATTGTAATTTAATTTTCCTTTGTATTTATTTCTTACACTTCTGCTTGTGTTTTTAATGTTACTATACTTCTGTACTTCTATACTACTACATATAGAATTCTATTTTTAATAACTTAAAATTAATATTCTTCTGTATTGTACATCCATAGATATAAAAATGCATGTTTACTATTTTTTTCTTTACCTCTACTTTTACTGTGATGTTTGCACTTGTGTCACCATATAAAAATAAATTTAAAAAACACTTGTGCTTCAGGCTACTGAATCCATTCATGATTTTCAACCAAAAGCGTTATTTTTGAAATATTTGCAGCAGTGACGACGGATGAGCGACTTCCTCAGCCATAATCCAAGACGACTGATCCAGGATTCATCCGTCTTAAATTGTGAAAGAGCGGCTCATGGAGCCTGAGTCGGCACTTTTTGAAGATGGATTTGCGAGAGTCTAGACTTTAACCCCACTGAGAATACGATGTGCTGGAGAAGACTTAAATAAATATCTTAAATCAATAATAAGCAGTTAAGAAGGTATACAAATGCTACCGTGTGTAATTCTGTAAATACATTTTACTAGTTTTATTCAAACGTGCACTGAGATGACACTGTATTGAGCTCAAATCCGTGATTTTCTAAAACATGAAGTTCTAACGGCATCATAAATACGAGATATTGGTGGAAAATAACTGCAAAAGTGGACCAAAATAAAGGTTGGCGTTGAAGGGCGACTATCCCCTATTGCCCTATGTCAGCTGATATTGGCACAGTGACCCGCGACCCTCATGTGGAGGATAAAGCGAGAGAAGATGGATGTATGGATGGATGAAGGCATCGTTTACTGAATGTCACTTACTCTTCTTTGGCTTTTCGGCCAATGATGTTGGGTGTGAATGTTTTCTTAAAAAGAGAAAAACACATAGAAATAAGATTATTAAGAGTCAGCTCATGAGAAAACATGTGTATGTATCTTTATTTAAAATATACTTATTATATAATATACTAATTTACCTTTTTCACTCCCCCCAGGGTGAGGTCCCGTGATCGCATAGAGGGGAGACGTGGTGCGACAGAGGACGCCGGTCTGCGGCCCATCAGGAGTCCTGCACTGGTCCCTCCAGGCCCCGGTACACGCTGACTACCAGAGTCACCTGAGCCTGGATCAGCCATCCTGTTTATACTGGATCATAAACAGACAGAAGTATGTGTCACAATGCTAATTTATACTTTGTGTAATAAATAAAACAATACGAGTAAATACGTTTAATTCCACAAAATGCATGTTTTGCTGTCCACTGTTTTACCTGACATACATGTGGATCTTTTGTTTTCAGTTGCATGTTTCCCTTTTGTTTGTGTTTGTCTAGCTTGTTCTACCAGTTTTGTCATTGTTATTTTTGTCTTTATTTTCCTTTTATTTTGTCCTGTGTATGAGTGACTATTTGCAAAAAAAGCGTCTGAAGATTTATTTTGTATTGTACGTATATAGTGTTTGGTTTTCATTTATAGTTCCTTTATCTTCTTTGATTTGGTTGTATTTATTAAAAAATAAATAAATTATTTGCACAAACGTATAAATTAGGACTAATGGGAAATAGTAATAAACAAACACGAGGGTTTCTTAGGAAAACTCCTTCTAAAAGGAGTTTTTGTTTTCTGTTATACATTGGCGAACAAGTCAAACTATAACTTTAAACTGTATTTTTATTCAAATTACAACGACTTTGAAATTTTTTAACGATTTTGTGTGAACACTTCAAAAAAAAATCAGCAACACGTGGTCAAATCAGGGCACGAAAAACAAACGTACGCGTATTTAAACACAAATGAAACACTGTCAGTTACAAACGCTGACATTCAGAGATTCTAAACATACTCACGTTTGATTTCCTCAGGGTTTTTAATCTGATAATGAGTCCAAACTTAAATAAAAACACACATTAACGCAGACGTTGTGCTGCTGCTTCTCCGACACTGACACTGCAGTTTGTACAACGTCACCATACTTCCGGTGTATGGTGATGCCGGACTTCACGGGGATCAGAGCTGCGCAAGGTTTACGCCAACACAGTTGTTTGGGCTTTTTGTTTAGTTAAAATCGTTTAAATACGTAACATTATACGTAAATTTAACTGAGATGCATAAGATAATCTTTTTTATGTGTTTTCCCCGTTGTTGTGTGTATTTTAATTGGCGTATTTGAGTAAAATAAAACTTTGTTAAAGAAATTTCAACAAACACATCACACAATGGCACCATCTAGTGGAATTAGAGAGGTAGGACAAGATTAGCTGTTGACTACAAATTAATCTGCTTGAGCATTATTAAAAAAAAATAATAAATAAATGAGGAAAAACAAGAACACAACAGTATGCCACTTTTTAGTTTAATATAATAGTAATTAATATTTGTGTATATACTGTATATATATACAAAATCATGATTATTATGATCATATATGGGATAATTATATTATTAATAATACTATATATGATCATAATAATCGTCCTGTTTAACGTATTTGTATTTGAGTTAGTGTCAAATTAATTGAGTTTAATTTGACATTGCCAATTTCAAACATGACATTATTTGGTTTATCATACTACATGAATGACATTATACTGAAAGACATGTTAATACTGGGTCAAGAGCATACAGAAAACAAAATAAAATATACAAAATATAATATAAAAATCACATAATCAGTAAAAAAATCAATGAAGTGAAACATCTGCAGCAGATGTTTCTGCCTCCACGTCATTTAAAACTCATTTAAAAAAGTGCCCAATGAGACCAGATCTTTCAGGTTTATATATATATATATATATATCATATTTGTAGGTCATTTAGAGGGTATTTACTGTAAATGCCATTACAGACCTTTTGTACCGACAATAGCAATAAGTCCTGGTGCCAGACATCAATAAAAAACAAGATATATGGTTCTTTCTTTTTTATATAAAAATGGTTTATATATGTATAAATGGAGCCAGAATCTGCAGGCAGTCTGTTTTTTCTTTCCCTGACAAACATGGCTGTTCTCTCCTCTGGGAGCTGAGAGAGGATATGTGGCCACAGACAGACAGACAGACAGACAGACGCGTGACCAATGATGGATGATTGCACTTTAATTACAGTCTGAGCGAATCACTGATGTGAGGCCGACGGCGGGGAAATAAATCAAGCTTCTCCATAACCCGCGTTTATCTGCTTTATTGTGGCGATGGGTTTCTTTGTAATTTCATTTTTTTTTTTAAAAAAGGATTTGTGATAGTGAGAATGTTTGGACTCTCACTATCAGCTTATCCCTCTGTGTGATGATGGTGGATCTTATATCTCTGTAGCTTTTTGTGTGGCTACTGTATTCTGAGCAGGACTCGCTGGAAGAAGAGATCTTGTATCTCAATGAAAATAAAAATAAAAGTACATTCACAGCTCCACTGGTCTACAGTTACAGTTGTTTTAGCAGCAATTCAGTAAAGGCATTCACCTAGAAAGTCTCTTGATTTTGAATTTGCTCACTGATGTGATCTTTAACCAGCACAGAAACAAAAACGATGCCAGTGAAAATCTGCTTTTTCTGGACTTACATAAATCCCCCACCACCACCCTCGTCTGCATATGTGCCAGGGGCGAAATGCCCCGCAGAGTTTGTCCATATGGCAAAACAGTTGGCACATGTATATTTTTGAGGTCTAGATGGTGCAGACTGTGTGGTTTACTGGGACATCACTAACTAACTACCAGTATCATCTCCTTTGAAGAGTCTCCCGCCTATAGGAGAGCAAATACAGCCAGTTTAATAACAATAATATGATAGATTAACCGTTTGTTTTTCATCGTACAATATAGCAAACTGACGGAATGTAAAGTAAAATAAGCTCTTACCCTCTTACATAAAAAATAACATAACATATAACAAGCATATATAAAAAGGAGTATTCAGTTGCAGAATTGAACTAAATGAATGGTTTGAATAATAAAAATGATTCTATTTTAAATGTTGAGATTGAAAAAAAAGTGTTATAATGCTTTTATATAGATACAAAATAATTTGCTAAAATAATGATCTGGTAAGATGTTGCTGAGGTATAAACATCTACATACAACAATCTACAACATCTAAAAACAAAAGCGACTGCACCGTGTTAAATTGAAATTGCCACCAAATCCATAATCTGGATCAGATCCAGATGATAAATGGTTTATACTTATATAACGCTTTTCTAGTCTTGAGGACCATCATCAGTGGGTCGTAATGGGAACACACTTGGGTGATGACAAAAAAAATCTGATCGAAAACGTCAGACAGGACAGATAACAGAACCTCCTTGGTGAATGTCCATCCATCCGTCCATTCACGAGGGTCACGGCAGGCTACACCCTGGACACATCTCCAGTCCATCACAGGGACAAACATAGAGACAAACAACCATCCACACTCACACTCACACCTATACGGTCATTTTAGAGTGTCCAGTTTTACCTAATCTGCATCGTGTTTTTTGGACGGTGGGAGGAAACCAGAAGAACCCACGCTCGTTGTTGAACGTACTAAACAAAATAAATCTAACTTCATCCTCTAGGGCTGCACAGGAGAGAGAGAGAGCGAGAGAGAGACATAGACTGAGAGCGAGAGCGAGAGAGAGAGAGAGTGAGGTGACTGTGTGTTTGTAATCATTTTTCCTGTGGGATCTTCTGTCGACTGCAGCAGAGCAGAAGGTTGTGAGGCAGGAAAAAGACGGCAGCACAATTTTCAGCGTGGCTGAAATCTTCTCACCAGATCTGAGCAACACAAGTGAGTAAGTAAGGATTTTAAAAAATAACAACAATCCATGTGTTCATTGATGCTTGTGTGAGAGCTCGCACTGTAATCTGCGGATTACAAACGATTTTATGCCGTGATGTTAGTGTTTTCATTGGCTTGTATAATAGCAGATGTCATGTTGGTGCACGAGGTGCACGAGTTTCTTAATGATGTGCACATCATGTGCAATCAAATCAGTCAAATTTAAACGTACTTTATTTATTTTCCTTAGGCTAAAGTGTCAAAGCAGCTGCAGAGACGACAGATGTAATTCACAGAATATACATAAGTGGATTAAAAAAGGCGAATGTTGCTAAAAATGAGTCAAGTATTTGAAAAAAGAGGGATTACTGGATTAATTACCACAATATCTCTTTTTTAACATCTTATTTATAGAACTTTATGCAATATTTACGTCTGGTTCATACTGTGTAACATGCACTTGACCCACTTTGGTTTAAACATTATGTCCTGATGTGATATGTTTTAAAAAAGGTCAGTATTTTTTGATATAAAATCACATGATACACTGTGAAAAGAACGATGCTATTTTCTTCCTGCCCTCGTGCAAACGCACGTGTGTGTGCGTGAGTGTAAAGTCTTCACCATGAAAGAAGAAGAAGAAAAGCAGCAGAGTTGCTATTTGTGACCTGCTCCATATGCATGAACGCAGCAGCAGCATCTTCTTTCATGATGCTGCCTCACACAGATAACAACATCCCTCTGTGTGTGTGTGTGTGTGTGTGCGTGCGTGCGTGTGCGTGCATGCACGCGTGTGTTACAGCTGCTGAAAGAACTGCAGCTGAGTGCTTTCACAGCTCGACGTTACCCACTCCGTTTTTTTAATCAGTTGTGGTTTATGATCTGACTGTGGCATTGTTGGCGTCCAACAGCGATAACAGGGTTTGTTTGTTTGCAGACACAGAAACGAGGACAGTGTGATTGTGAGGAAACCTGCGCGTGAACTGTGTTTGATTCAAAAGTGGAGCGCGCGCACACACACACACACACACACTCACAGACACACACACACACAGACATGGTGGGGCTTTGGTGACTTGTGTCCTGTGAGGATCTTCTCTTGCCCCAGTTTCTCTGCAAACACACCATGCTAAAGAAAAAGAGAGTGAGATTAACAGCAGCTGTAATGTACAGACGTGTGGAAAGACACATGCGTGTGCGTGTGTGTGATCTCAACTGGCCTGCGTGTAGATGAGCCACCGCACACATTTCACAGTTCACGGGTTTTAATGAGCTGCTGCAGCCCGTCCATCATTCTGAGTGGAGAGCACCTTCGCAGCCACCGGCAGTCGAGATCAAAGTCAGGGTTCCTCTCGTGCTCTTTTTCCCATTATATAATCCACACACGCAGGAAAATAGAAGTTTAGAATAAGAAAAATGAGTTCATTATTGGTTATCTTTGCATACACACACCAATTAGTGATAGTGAATTTGACCTCATTTAAACGCATCCTTATTACACACCAGTAGCAAACCTGGGAGCAATGGGAGATTGGGTGCCTTGCTCAGGGGCACACCACCCTTTACTCATCCCAGGATTTCAACCAACCAGTTATAAGAATTCTTCAATTCTGTTCCTTTTGGGCACGGGCTGCAATGTATTATTGTATATCAGCCAATAGATCTCCAATATGACTATTGACTTCAACAGTACAACAGTAGATTGAATAACCTTAAACTTATACGCTTGTGCCCTCACCAACTGGTTTAGTATGTGTATTTGTTTTACATAATGAAGAAAATGTACATATATATATATATATGTATATAAATATATATATATATATACATATATATATATATGTACATTTTCTTCATTATGTAAAACAAATACACATACTATATGTATATATATATATATATATATATATACATATATATATATATACATACATCTGCTGTGATATGACTCTGAAAAAGTATACCGATGCTCGTGTATCAGGCCAATACCGTTGCCAAGTATTGGGCCAATACCGATGCTGAATCTCAGGCCAATACCAATACTGAGTATCAGGCATCGGGCCAATACCAATGCTGAATATCGGGCCAATAGTGATGCTGAGTCTCAGGCCAATACCAATGCCGAGTATCTGGCCAATACTGATGCTGAGTATTGGGCATCAGGCCAATCCCAATACTGAGTATTGGGCCAATACCGATGCTGAGTATTGGGCCAGTACCAATGCAGAGTATCTGGCCAATACTGATGCCAAGTATTCGGCATCCGGCCAATACCAATGAGTATACAGATGCTATGTATCAGGCCGATATTGATGCTAAGTATTTGGTGAGTCCTCAGAACTGATGCAGAGTATGTGGCCGATATCAATACTGATTATTGGACCGATAATAAGACATACAAGCATTGCATCGGCCAATCCCTCATTATTGGATGTGACCCCTGCTTTGAGAGTTGCAGGAGAAGACTGAAGGAGGCTGCAGATGTGTGGTTGCTGGGAAACAGCTGTAGGTGGATTATGAAATACAGGGGAAAGGCAGCGGCCAGTCACTCAGCTGGGAGCGCACTGAGTTGTGTAATAACTGGAAATGTCACTTAAGGGCGAGGAGAGGGGAGAGGAGAGGAGGTGGGGGAGGTTGAGAGCAAAAAGGGCAAGACAGTGAATAAAAAGCCAGGAGACAGATCCTTAAAAATGAGATGTCAGCAGATGTTCTCCTTCTCAGGCTGTTTGTATCACAGTCCCAGGTCATCTGGGTCTAACGGCCCTCTCTTCTCATCTTTCAATGGCAGATGACAGAAATGGACGGCCCTCTCACCACACCGTGTAACATCCAGATTTGTGAGGTGTCCTGTGACTCATTCCGCATCATGTGGGACATGAACCCCGAGGACACCGCCCGAGCCACGCACTTCTTCATCGACCTGAGCCGCAAAGAGAGCAAAGATCCCAACCGCTTCAAACACAGGGTCTGAGCATTTGAAAGTGCTGCACAACCTCACACTTATTCCCCCCTGAATGTCATCAGCTCCCCGCTGTGCCGTATCACACCGGTCCATTTGCCGTGTGCAGTAATTTCCACCACTCAGAATAAAAGACTGCTAAAATAAGACATTCGCATACAGGTCTGACTGGATTAACATTATAGAGGCTCTTGTCTGGCAGAAAAAAACACAGTTGCACCATTTCAGTCACTTCCAATTCAGGCAAATAAAGGAAAATGAGTGCAGTCAACAGCTTTGGGGCTGTGACTCAGACCGTCACACATTGTTTTCCTCATAGAGTGGACAAAAATGGACAAATTGAGCTGCAGCACAAAACTCTTTCCATGTTAATTACTTTCAGTGCACCAGGGGAGGAAATTAGTGTGGGCTCTGGGCAAAACACCCTTGAAGTACCTGAACGTACCCTTGAAATTCACATGACGGGGGCTTTTAGTTAAAGCTAACACTTAACGGCACGGAAACAACATAGTGGTAGTGTGGTTATATGCTTTGTATTATGGTAATATCATCTTATTTCTAATGCAATTTCCACATTGGTAATAATAACGGTAATTGTGTGGTAGTAAGGAGATAGTACTATAGTAATGTGATGTTATTTCCAAAGAAATATTCTTGTAATAGTTTGTAATGAGAATTAGAACAGGCGGCCATCAATGCAAGACCTTCACATTAAAATGTTGTGACTCAAAATTGACAATAACCATAAAATAAAGTTAAAATTCATCACACACTTGTTCTATTGTTATTACCAAGCTACTACTGAGTGGTTACGAAAGATTGTATTACCCTAAATTACCATAAGTGTTACCTTGTTAGCTTTTGCAAAACTGTCCAGTTATAGGCATCCATTTCATTGCGCCACTACCAACTGCCAACACTGTTATCCTACTCGGATTATAGATTAGATACATGTTACAGATTATAGAAAATTATCTCCAAAAGTGATTGTGTAACATTATTTAAAAATATTTTAGAAAAGTCATAAAAATAGTGGTCTGTCATGAAGCATAATTTGAAATTTCTAACACTCCATACCATACTTTGAATACTGATGATACTGAAGTCGGTATTGAATTTAATCTTAATTTGTCTTTAAGGGGTCTTTAAATTTGATTTGGACAACCATGACCTGATAGAAGAAACAAGGTATTTCCCAACTGTCAAAATACACAAGAAACACATTTCAGTGGAAAAAAAGTCTGCAATTTGCGTCACTAAAATAAAATAAATATAAAGTGAAGTGTGTGTGTGTGAAATGTGTGATGTGCTTTGCACTTACTTGACTCTGCAGTCACTTTATCTGCAGATGAACTGAAATTCTAACTTGGAGCACATTTATTTTCCAGACTGATGTTTACTTATTTATATTAACAGCACAAATATGGATGGGAAAGTTAGTCCGTGTATCTTTTTCAAGCTAAGCTGATCCCAACTAGAGATGATGACAATACACAAAACTGCCATGTTGTGAAAACAACACTATGTTGTTGTATTTGTTACATATATATACTTCAGTCCTTCTTTCAAAAGGTTATTCAATTGATCTGAAACAAAAAGAATGAAATGAACAAAAAGAAATTGAGCTCCTTCCAAACTTGTAAAAAGCAAGGTTCGCCATAATCGTTCATGGCTAACAGCTAGGCTAATGTCTATGCTAACAGGCAAAAAATGAAAGTGTGTCATGGCACTGCACCAAAAATGACCCAAAGTAACGTTCACCGTAAACATTCAGGCCTAACCGATAGGCTAAGGTCTATGCTAACAGGCAAAACATTTATATTGCATTGGTGCTAGCAAATGAAGAAGAAATGAGCATGTTCACTCAGGTCTTGCTTTTCAACTAATGCTCCTGACTCAACACTTTCCTATGACTCTAAACCCCTTAAAACCCATTGGGAATGGGGCATATTTGAGTCTATGCTTCAAGAAACTACACCTCAAACAACCTGAACAATCCTTTTAAAGGTGCCTTTGTGAAGTCAAGGCAGGTTGTGAGTGAGTGAGCTGTTGTTGAATGGAAATGCTCTCTCTCTCTCTCTCTTTCTCTGAAGCAAACTTGCATCAGAGATGTTGCTATGGATATATGAGCCTGTGAGCCTGCAGTAATTAGCTGTGAAGCCTTGCTCAAAACAAAGGTGCTGATTTGATAAGCTGTATCCTAGTTACTTGGGTTTGAAGTGGAATATCTTGCTACTAAGGCAGAATTTGTGAATAAAAGTGGGTTTGATTTCACAACTGCATTTACATTTGCTTTGATATGCAAATCAAAACACAGCAGCCTGTTAAATACCCATTATCTGTGCCTGATGTCACCACTTTTCTGTTCCGTCCTCCAGGATGTGCCAACCAAACTGGTGGCCAAGGCCGTGCCTCTCCCCATGGCAGTGAGGGGACACTGGTTCCTCAGCCCGCGGACAGAGTACTGCGTCGCCGTTCAAACTGCTGTCCGACAGCCTGATGGTGACTACCTGGTGTCAGAGTGGAGCCAGGTGGTGGAGTTCTGCACTGGAGGTAAGCGACGCCATGTGTGACAGCGAAGGTAACAAGGATAATGAGGTATGCAATGAGACGTGAGAGCAAATGGTCTTCAAAAAGTCAGTCCAACTATTTCTGGTAAGTTGTCAGCCAAAGATGCAGAGATGTTACAGTTGGTAACTTCTGCAGTCGGTGGTGCCTGCAGACGTTACCAAGAGTGATTAGTGACAAATTATAGAATTTAGCAGAGACTGTACACAGAGCAACACAGTCTTTGTCTGCTGTTGTCTCCTCATGATGCTCAAATTCAATTCATGTTGAATCCCTCAAGTTTAACTACAAAAACAACTACTGAAAGACAATGTAAACATTTTACATCTATATCAATTTTAGAAGTCAATTTGATTTGTGAGTTTTTCTACGGCTGATGCCGATCTTTCAAAGCAACTGATGACTGCATTTTTTAGGTTGATGAGCAGCATTTATTAAAGGGTAACAAAGCCCCTTTTTCTGGGGCTAAGACGCTGAATGCCAAGAAATTGGCTGAGAGTTTAATAAGGGAGGGAGAGTGGGGAACTGCTAAAAATAGGTGCTCAGGGAGTCGAGCCTATCAGAGAGAAAAGTAAGTGGCGACAGCTCCAGCATTTATAAAAGGGGGAGGAGTCTGGGACAACATGTATCGTAGTTATTAGACAGGAGTGTGACTGAAGAGTGTACCAGTGAAGCAAGAGTGGACTAAGATACATAAATAGGTAACAATAGTGTGATTAATTGGTTGACGCTAAGTATTAAAACAATATTTGAAATGAGTTGCTATCATCATTGCAGACTATGCCATGGAACATCTACAGCAGCTTCTTGACAAGGCTAAGGGCTCCGCAGGGAGGCTGCTAAAATTCACTGTGTTTTATCGCAACCAACAGCCGGACTACTTTGACTATGTCAGGTCAGTGCTAGTCAAACGTACAACTAAAGCCATGCCTTCGGCAAATTAAGTGTAATGCTGTTTTCTTTCATTTGCGTCTCGGATTAGGAAGGAATGTGGAGGACTGATGCGTCCGGCTTTGAAAGACAACAGTGGGAGTCATGGTTCTCCAATCAATGCCAAACTGCAGGGAGTCTTCTTCAGTTGCAACACAGAGTTCGATACAGGCCTTCCTCCCAATGACTCCCCATACGGACCTCTACGTTTCCAGATACCAGCTGGACTCCTGCTGAACCCCGATATCTGCCTGTATTTCGCAGACTTCTACTGTATGTACACAGCCTACCACTATGTGGTGCTGGTGTTGGCTCCCGTTGGCTCAGAGGGAGATACCTTCTGTCGCACGCGTCTTCCTATGCTGGACTTGTCTTCCAACCCTTTCCTGACATACACTGCCCCCCAGAGGCAGGGGGAGGAGCCTTTGTACTGCCATGCCAGTGACGTCATCCTTGAGGTGCTTTTCACAGAGCCCGTTCATCTGGACCAGGGCAGTGTGGAGCAGATCAGCGGACACCACCAGCTCATGAGTCTGACCACAGCTAATGCCAAGAAAGACCCGAGCTGCAAAGTGTGCAACATCAGTGTAGGACGCTGAGGACAGACCCCGATGTCAGACTGACCTGACAGACAAGACCAAACAGCTGAGGTCACCACGACATAGCAAAATGTTTGTGGCCCAGATCCGGCCCACACCTGACACTTTCATCAAGTCCAAATACCGTGTGGAATGATGGCAGATCTGGACCAAAAGCTGGCCACCGCACCACCATATCACACATATCAGCCATTGTGCCACATCTCTACCATAGTTGTCCCACATTTGTCTGAAGATATTCAGGCCATATTTACATGGTCCAGTCCAACACATTTGCCAAAACAGGTCCACATTTGCTTGAGGATCACTTTAGGCCCACATCCGGATGCTATCTCGGTCGTGTGTAGAAGTGTAGAACCTGTTTAAGTGTGTGAAGTACAGCGTGCTGCTTTCCTTCTTCCCTCCTAGAATGTTGCGTTTTAAACTACCAATGTCGTTGAACTTTGTGATAATCACAACTGGAAACTGAATAAATGTGCTTCTATGAAAGCGGAACAAATCATAACTTAAAATATAAAAGCTGCAAATTAATGGTAGAAGTCTGTGCTCAATCTGTAATTTTTGATGTCTTTGTGGCATTTTCTAAACCGCTTTCAGTTACATTTTTCCTTTATGGCTCAACTCAACTCAAAGGTCCTTTACAGCTGGCATTAAAATGCATATCCTGCGATTGGATTGTAATCTCATGAGCACCTGACCACTTTCAAATGCAGGTGTAAATACACCCAAGGACGGATTGTTATCAGATCTGCCAAACCACTTCAGGAGGTGGTCGGAGACACACTGTGACCACGTTGAACAGAAGCGTAAATGCAATCAGTCTCCAATGCGTTTCCACTCCACCGAGCACAGCTAACGTGAAAACGGCGATAACACGGCACAGTCTTCTCTGCTATCGTCGGTTTTCCGCTTGTCAAAGACGGCTTCTTCGCAAGGGTCAAAAAGCAAAGAGGAGTCCATACAGTAGTGCAACGTCACACATGGCTAACGTTGGTGTTGATAAGGCAGCGCACCGAGGGGGAGGCGACAAAAGGGGGAGATGACTGCGATTGGATAGCAATTGGATCTTGATGTGGACACCGGAGACGTGTAAATGCATGTGGTGAAGCACTATCTGATCACGGAAAATACATTCTCATGCCAAGTGTAAACGGGGCCAAAGTTGGGTGTCCAGCGATGGAGGGGAACTTTCTCGTCTCGTTTGATCGAGCTGCTTGGACTGTGTAGTTTTTTGAGTTAAATGCATGACCAGGATTTGATTAGCTCGTGCCTGTGTTTGTATATTTGAACAATGTGATTTGCAACTTCTGCGGCGCGCAATGCAAGCCAAGCGATGCAGCCATTTGCTTGCAATGACATTTAAAGTGGACGAGAAGCCTATCATGAGTTGACACCTCCATTGTGTACGTGTGGAGTGCAGCCTCACTCCATTTCTGGCCTGCTGTGTCCTCCTCATCTTTCGTTGTTGGACTCCTCAACAGGATTTACACCGCTCATCCATACCCTTGACTTGACCCTTCTTCTACTTACACTCCTTTGTCTTTACTTGTTTAATAATTTAAGTTAAATAAATTATTTTTGAATGATCTATTCTGTGTTTGGCCTTCGTCTTTGTCATTCAGGGTTTGAATGTTTGAGATTTGCTTTGTATTCGCATCAGTGCGTTGTTGGCATGTTAAAGTGTCTCCCTGATCCGGCAGCCATCGGTGCCTATGGTGATGTTTCTTGTTTGGTATCACAAGGATGCCTGCGCTCTACAAACATGACTGAGCTAAGATTAGCTTTACTCCTGTTGCCCCCCTTGTAATCTTTGGCCTACAAGGGGATTCCAGAAATACCCACAGGGAAAGGGATCCTCTCCCTGACGCACAACAGTAACACAAAAAAACCCCAACCATTTGTGAATAAAATGTGAATAGACTTGAGCAGTACCCACACTTTTACTATGGACACACATGTTTTAAAGAAACGTGAACAAATGTGTGCATTATATACGTACAGTTTTTGAACATTTAACTACCATTACTTCTGTCACACATGCATTATTATAGAAAAATTTCACATCTGTGGGACCAGACTTGGCGTCTGGGTGTGGATTAAAACTAAATAAAGCATAAAAAATAAAGTCCAAAGGAGCTCAGTTTTGTACAATGCCTCAAATGGTTAAAAATCAAGATAAAAAAAATGTGGTCGGAAACATACTCTCCTTGGCAGAGGTAAATACTGAAGCCTCAAATTAAACCTATGTACTAAACCTGCGTGTAACCAATGCAAATGGAATAAAAACTATAGTCTACACCTTGTTCTTCGGCAGGTTTTCATGCCCTTTCATTGAGATTCTTCCCTCTGCAGAGATGTGACTGCACACTCACTACAACACTGTAGTTTTGTCCATTGTTATTGTCCCAGAACGGTCGGCTCTGGCCTCCCGGTAAATACCGTAAACAGAACTCTATCTTCCTTTTGGCGTCGAGCACTTTAGGAATGGCAATGTCAAATTCAAAGATGTCCGTCTGTGGTCCTCCGAAGCGTTTCTGCAGGTACGTACAGGGCACGTCTTTGTAGCTCTGCCAGGAATCAAAGGTGATGCGCACCTGCACGTCCTTCTTGAAACCGATGTTCCGGACGCGGACGGTACCTTGGAGCACCTGTTCACTGACACTGCAGTTCTCCAGGGTGACCATGCTCTCTGCCAACTTGGCACGGAAGGCCTGGAAATCCGCCGAGGGTTGTGGAAACCCCAGTTTGAGCTGTGTACCCGGGCAGCAGGTGCTGACGGTGCAGCTGTAGCTGTCCTCCGTCATGTTTCCCAAGCCCCGCAGCGACGGCAGCAAGTCAAAGTCAGAGGGTTCCTCTTGGTCGGAAAACATTCGCACGGCTGTGAGAGACAAACCTCTGGAATCGGCGAAGACCACGTGTTTTTTCTTGGCTGGCGACATAACCTCGTCATCCCAGTCGTCCAAGTCCAACAAAGTGGAGAAATGGTGGGTTAGAGATGCTGGAATCGAGAAGTCCGAGGAGGGTACCTGATCTGACACTGGGGAGCGGATGCAAGGGCGCTGGGGTTTTAGGATGGGAACCCAAACATGAGGACATAGTTGTTTACTCTGGTTCAAACACAGCCTCACAGCAATTTCCACAAGTCCAGCGGACTGAGCCATTGACCCGAAGCCGAGCAGCGGAGGAACACTGAAGATACACAAAGAGAAGTGTCATCCTCAAAGCCTCTTTCACGGCTACCGTTATTGGTTTATGACGGCAGAACAGAGCGGTAACAGCAGATTCACTACACTGGCAAGTCCACAATAAGTCTTTTTTTGCACAAAAATACATTATTTTCAGTGGAAATGTTTGTCAGATGGGAAGTGCCTGTGTTTCTAGATTTGTCTGCATCACATCGAGACTTATATATCTCAACAGCGAGTGCTTCTGGTGCATCTTTTGATACCCAGGCCAAATAAGTAGGTCAAACTGGTTCTTTGTCGACTCTGAAATAAGATTAGCAACTCATTCCGCATCCTCCCACTGCTCCCCATCTCTGGGTTTTTTCTAACATTAATTCACTTTTTCATTCATTAATTCATGTTCCTCCATATTCCTAAGGTTTCGGAAAATGTGCTCAAATGCAGTATGAACCAAAGTAAGTTTTAAGATCTGCCTATAAGAAAGCATCTAGCAAAAAGACTGAAGCAGGAATTTCTTTTATATATCATTGCACGTCTACTTACGGTGTATTGGAGACCTGCATCCTGGTGGTTTATAGTGTTGAGTGACTGTAAAGTGATTCTCACTGTTCAGAGGGAGTTCTAGAAAACAGAATAATGCATTTTAACGTTACAACTGCCAGTTTTTAAGTGAAGTTTGCTGAATCTGTCGCGTCAAAGATCATACTCACAGTCATGAGCTGCAGGTCGTCGTCTGTAGCCTCAATCATCCCTTTTCCCCACAAGAGAATCTGACACTATATATACACTCGTGTCATAAGCTCCACCCCCTTTACTCTCCCGACCAATCAGGCAGATGTTGTCGTTTTTTTGCATTTACATAAGTTTTAGACGACCAAATTTATAGAGTTTAGATAATATACAGGACAAAAATTGTCGTTATTTTCAATTTACGACCTTTGAATGTAACATAATACACTTTCAAAGCACACACATACAGGCCCTAGTGTATGTAAATGTAACTTGCAGAGTGGAAACTATACAAATCATCCCATGGTCCTCTATTCTCAGACCTCAGATGTTCACATGGGGACACGGTTCCAAGTTCACAGCTTGTTGGCTCGCAGGGTCGTGGGGATCACTGTCGGGTCGTCCGTCAGCATGTGACGCTAAAGAGGGTCTGGATTACCAGCGCATGTCCGCGTGCTCGTCACCTCACAAGAGTGCTATTCAAAGTGCAAGCCAAGTGCATGAGTAGATTTACTGAGTTGCATAAAACATCGTCTCCTGATGGACCTACATGGATATTTTGTCGACTCAAAATAAATCTGTACGACCAAAATACTTCTCTTTAAGCT
This sequence comes from Solea senegalensis, assembly GCF_019176455.1. Classification (NCBI taxonomy): domain Eukaryota; kingdom Metazoa; phylum Chordata; class Actinopteri; order Pleuronectiformes; family Soleidae; genus Solea; species Solea senegalensis. The sequence goes on along the minus strand of NC_058025.1, from coordinate 3,411,960 downwards.
GCACTGTGTAATTTGTGGGGTGATTTTTGATGATGTTATTGTTTTGTTTGTTTTTTTAGGAACAGAAATGATGCAACGGAAGAAAAATGCAAAAGTATTCAACCCATACTGAGGGAGCATTTGTGTGTATACACCAGCAGCAGGTGGGGAAAGAAGTGGTTATCCTACAGAATGACTGGGTTTTTTGAGCAAAATTCATTTCTGAATCTTTTTGTGTACACTTCTTTGTGCCGTCACACATATGCTGCGTTCCATTTACATCAGAACTCAGAACTGGGAGTGATGCCACACCCCCATTTCACCGCATTCCAGTTAGGAATGGGAATTGGTATTGGTCCGATATTGGTCAAAATCACTGGATGAGATATTTTGACACATAAAAATATTAAAACCAATACAATACAATCCTCAAATCCTATTAATCACATGCTTCACTATGCACAGACTATAAAAATGTGTAAAAATGAGTCACAGTTGGCCATTTATTTCATCTTTTTGGGACAATATTTATTACATATTTCAAACATTATGTCTTTGAAAAGACTCAGCACCAATTAATTAACAGCTTCTAAAATGACAGTATCGCACTAATATCGGTAGAAACGTGGCGTCATCCCATCCCCCAGTTCAAGTCGGGAGATGCTAACATAACTCAGGCTAGTCATCGTTAGCAATACCAGTCAATAACAACACTCGACATTACAAACAGCGTAGCAACAAGTTAATGGTTAAGATTCAACAGTAAATCAGAGGGACACTTGGTTACTGTATAACAAATATGACAGAAGTGCGACTAACAGTAGCAGTGTTTGCACGGTGACTGCCGTCTTGGAATCCTAAATTGGGATTGGTGAGGTTGCTCAGTTTTCAAGTTGGAAATGAAGTTGAAATGAAATCCGAGTTAAGTTTTGAGACCACCTGACTGCCTTGACGCAAGACAGATTACTTCCTGCGTGCAGGGCAGGAATGTCACTGGGCAACGGTTATAAACTTTTGTTTTTAAAGTTATGCCCTACAGTTTAATTTTTCAAACTCCACCAAGGCCACTCAGTTTTCACAGTGTCACTGCCCTATCGCACAAAAACCAGTGCTGGTTTTTTTTCTCCCCCCTTACAGTAATAAATCCTGAAAATGGATCATCACCCAACTCCAATCATTTCATTCTTGGGCCTTCAGTGAAATCGGTAGAAAATCTCATCCAAACCCTGTCCTTTGGTTTTTGATTTATGCTCCTCACAAAAACACACAAACAAACAAATGTGGTCAAAAGTGGGCTGAAGTTTATTGAGGTTAAAGGTTTTATACACAGTGACATTGTTGACTATTGCAATGATAATATGACTTTTATTAATTAATAAACACTTCAACATATACAGCATTTATGCTTTTGGGTCTATGACTTGCATAGACACTGAATTTATATGCAGACTTTTCCCCCTTTTTAAAAAGATATTCTTCTTCGTTCAGCTTCTTCTTTGAGGGGTCGCCACAGTGGATCATCTGCCTCCATCTTGTCCTCTCCCTTGTGTCCTCTTCTGTTACACTGTCTGTCCTCATGTCCTCCTTTTCTGACGTCTTCCTCTTTTCCTCCCTCGGCAGCTCCATCTTCAACCTGGACTTTATCTCCAAACCTGAGCTGTCCCTGGAATAAGCTCATTTCTAATCCTGTCCGTCCTGGACATTTAATTCTGAACATCTAAAATATCGGCGGCTATTAACAAATGAAGGACTCCTCTGCTCATCCTTCGCTTTATCCCAAGCGTGTCATGGAACAACAGTGGCCACCACATACGGAAAAAAGATGTCAAAAATGTGGAACAACTGCTCTGTCCAGTTTGTCCATTGGGGGATGCTGTAGAAACACTGCGCCACAAAATTGTGGCCTCTGAAAAGCAAGGCCCTTGCCTCAAAAAAGGACCATGAAACTATGAAACCAAGTCTTTTTATTTTTATTATCATTATTATTATTATTTTGGAGTGTTTATACACTTTTTTAACATACTGATGATAGCTTGTTAAATTTCTACCAATAAACCCCTCTTGTCTGATATTTTGAGCTGTTTTTAACACTAACAGCAGCCACTTAAGTGCAAATATCACTAAAATAATATTGCTTTAAATACACAATATAAAAACTAACAGGGCCTTGGTTACGTTCTGCCTTTTGCTCATTAATTAAGTCCATTTGGATAAATGATAGCAAAAGTAATGAGCAGCAAATTATTCATGAATCAGAATACATTATAATTATCCAACGATAAAAAGGTTCCAAATATAAGGTAGTTGGACTCGTTCACAGCCGTCACTTCTCGTTAGTCGTGAGTGAACATTTGCTGTTTGCAGTGTCCCTGAAGCGTTGAAACCTCTGAAAGTGTCTCAGGTGTTTTGCTGATGTGACCTCTGCTCATCCCCCTTATTATCATTCATGTGTGATGAAAATGAGCCGCGACTCATTTCATGATCACCTGGAGCCATTTACACCAAAAACAAAAAAAACCTGGAACCAGAAAATAAAAAACAAACACATCATCACTATGTGCTTGTTGTACACTACAGTGTAAACTTTGTAAACTCTGTCAAATTTGTTCAAAAGATGCCGTTTTCTTCCTGTTGCCATGAGACAATGATAAAAAAACAGTGAGAGCTAAAAATAAATCCAGATGTAACTACAAAGCAGCTGCTTATGTAACATGTGCAGAGTTAATGTAAAAGATGACACAGGCAAAACACAGATAACTCACCTCAACTTTCAGATTAACTGCACGGCTCCACTTGAGACAAGCAGCGATATAGTTCTGTACCGCATTAGGTGCTGGGAACCTTCTTCAAGATCCACGACATACTCTCTGATGGAAGGAGAAACAAGGCATGAAGAAAAGAAATAAATAGGTTTGTTTTAGTATCCATGCAGAACAAGCTACTGAAGGAGAGGAGGAGAAGGTAACAGTGCCACCTTCTGGCTTCTGGAAACAGTGCAAACAGGTGAAGTTGATAAATGAGTACCTCTGGTCGTCTGTTTCAGGTTCCACCAGGATGTTTTCCTGACGCTCCTTCACCCGCAGAAACACGAAGGAGTCCAAACACGGCTCAGGAACTGGGATTACAGGAGAATGAACGGGATTTATTTGACTTTGAATGGGATTTAAATCAGATGAGAAAAGCAAAATTATGAAGCAAAACATGGTGATAAAGAAAAAACTGAGATAGTTTATTTAGTTCCTCTGAATTAGGGCTGCAACAGCTAATCGCTTAACCAATTCATAATCGTTTACTAAATGAATCAACTACTTCCATCGGTGTTCAGTGGGGTATTCTTTTTATAATTAACACAAGTCATTTTTCAGCTTCTTAAATTTTAAGTATTTTCTGGATTATTTGCTCCAAGTGAAAAAAACAGACAGTGTCAATAAAACTGAATAATTTTGTTTTTTGGACAAAACAAGGCATTTCAAGGTTTTCTGGACCAACTAACAAATCAATTACTGAAGAAAATGAAAAATATCATTAGCTGGAGCCCTAGATTTAAATCAGGTGAGAAAGTGTGATAGAAACACAAAAATGATTTAACAGAACAAGGAAATAACAAGAGATACTCTTGGTTGCAACTAACGATTGTTTTAATAATATTAATCGATTACTAAGTTATAATTCAACAGGATACAGATAGAAGAAAATGCAACCCACACATAACAATATAGTTATGTAATAGAAGGCAGTTCATACACTGTAATATAGTCCAATCATTTCATCACTTCTGCAAAGACACATGCAGTCCACTAACTAAATGATTGCTGCTGATGCCACCTTGTGGTAATATGTGTGCACCACAAATTAGCCATTAGTCATTAGTCAATCTGTCCTTCCCTGTGAATAATAATAATAATATTCGACAGATAACGGATGGCTGGTATGTAAACTTTTAAATGAGGCCATTTGGGTGATTTCTGTCATTATTTTATTGCACACATAATTACAGTATGTAATATTTCTAAGCTTCAACAGACTATTAAAAAAAAGATACTTTTTCTGTGAGAGCATTCAGACTTTCAAAATTGTACCTATATACACACACACACACATATATATATATATATACACATACATATATATTCATATATGTACACATATACATATATACATACATAAATATATTCATATATATGTACACATATACATATATGCGTATATATATATATATATATATATATATATATAAAAATATACACATATATGTGTATATACACACACACACACACACATATTGACAAATTATACGTAAATTAATGAGCACAACTTTAGATCAGGAATAAGTAGAGTAAAAATAAAATGATTTTTTTTACCTGTTTTGAGCAGATCCACCGCCTGCAGGTTGGGGGGCATGCGTTTCAATGCCACAGCCTTTAAGTAGCTTTCTGTGTTTGTGTGGTACCTGTGTGCAAGACACATAAACATTTAACATCAACTGTCAAACAAAAACAGCAACAACCTGACTTTTAAACACTCACTCTTTGGCAAAGGCAAACTCCTCAGGCGAGAGCAGAGAGGGATCTCCCTCACCTCGGGACTTTTCTCTCTCCAGTACGTGAGGGAAAAATTTCTCAATCTACACGTGCAAGAGATTAAAAAAAAGGAAGGTTACTTTGTTTTTCAATGAGTAATTAAATAGATTTATTTTGCGTGCTGCTTTTGTTTACCTTCTGCAGACGAGAGCGCAGGTAGCTGCTCAGAACAAAGCGGATCCTGTCGATTTCCATGCGATGGATACTAGCCTTGGCGTCGCCTTTCTTCACCCGCTGTAAGTTTTCTTCCTGTTGACATAAATGGTTACAAAAGAGGGTTTACCTTTTATACTTGAAAAGCAACTGTGTACATTATAGTACATTATTCATGCAAACAATCATTTAATCAGCGATGATCGAGTTCACACTGCATGAATGTAATTAGGGATGTACAATATTATCGGCATGATATCAATATCTGTTCCTACGTAGATATCTTTATTATTAGGGACAAAGAAAACTGAAAATGTTCAAATTATATTCAAAATATTGGAAGTAATGCAGGGTTCACCATCTGAACAGGAGCAGCTAACAAGATGCATTCAAAGACACTGGTAAATGTTATCACTTCTGCAGGATCTTAGGGGCCGTCCACACAGAATGGGTTTAGGTGAATACGCATACTTTTGTAGTTTTAGGTGTATTTTTTGAAAACACCTCCCAGTGATTGAGTGAATTTGAGTGAACACCGGCCTTGCTTGTCCATGTAGACAGCAAATAAGCTACTTTAAGAAACACAGACCGTTACTCGTCTTAAAACTGCTGTTTGAATCAGTTCATCTTTTTGTCAGAATAAAGGCTTTTAATTCTGCACGAATGTGTCATTTTTGAGAAGATAAGAAAATCATAATAAATAAATAACAAACATTTTTAAACATTAGTGCTGGCAGGCCAGTTTTGGTCCACGGGACTTGTTGACCAGTGTTTTGGAGAAGCATCTTCAAGATGCATTCAAGAAACCTTGAAAATGTCATTACTTCTGCAAACAAACATGAAGTTCTCTCACCAATGCTTGCTGCCACCTTATGACAACAGATGCAAAACACATTGCTTGTATTTTGTATTAAATATATTACGAATGGTCACAGTAACTTTATAATAGAGTGAATAAGTAAACAGAGTGTTAGTGTATAAGTTGTACCATGTGAGTGAGCTGCTCCATCACACACTCCACCACCTCTGATCTGTTCTCCAGCAGCTCCGGAGAAAACCTCTCATTGAGCCAAGCCTGAAACAAACACGACAGAGAAGAAGACACTATGAGGACAAATGTTTCTCAGTCTGTGAAACTTAAGTCTTTTTCTGCTTATTATCGTCTCACTTCTTCCAGTTTCGCGATGAGCTCCGCCGGAGTCATGACGTCCTCCTGACCGTCATCATGGCTGGCGTCGCTGCCTCCGTCAGACACAGCGTCCGACATCGTTTTCCTTCCCGAGACACGAAAAAACAACAAAAACACCGAACTCAACTACGATAGAGTCTGTTCTTTTACCACTTAAAGAAACTTTAAAGCGACTTTAACACAAACAACTGCGCTTAAATGATGAATAACGAGCTCAAACAGTAGAGTTGCTGTCACTGGACTCCTTGTTTATTCGCGCCACTGGAACCGTAGTCTCGCGAGACATGACGTAAACGTGCTCTTCTTCTCGGTGTATTGTAGCGGTTGATAACCAGCACACCGCCCCCAGCTGGTACGGAGTGCAGGATGTATTACCTCAATTCTAACCAAATGGATTTAATAGGTTAAGTGAATGAATGAATGAATGAATGAATGAATGAATGAATGAATGAATGAACAAAACTTTTTTTATACCAGACTTTGTAATCTGCAGTTACCCACATGCATAATTTCAATAAAGCAACATTTTGACTGAAATTAGAGGTTAAAAATATGGGAAATTAATTCTTAGTCCTAGCTCCTCCCAGATTTTCTTTTTGTAAAAGTCAGAGACCGTAGATAGAAGACTGAATGTGTCTTTAATTGATGGATAAACAACCAGATGCTTTGATATCCATGTGTATGTGTTTATTCATCAATGATCATTTAATTAAGTCCTATTTAAATACATTGGAAAAGACACTGAGACAATTATAATATACACACAATAATATATACAGTACTATTTTCAACAAACTTCATGTCACAGTACAATAAGGAACAGTGCACAAGTTTGCAGTGAAATTGCACAAGCAAAGACAAAAAAGGGAAGAAATTGCTTTTTTATCTGTATGTAAATCCATTTATTTAAATTAACTGCATGTTTTGATATAATCTATGTGGGGGGGGATTTTTCTTGTAAATGTAAATATGTGAAGTGAAATTTACAGTAATAAAAAAATAAGATATGTGTGAAAGATAAAAATAACACGTGTGGTTTCTGAGTAGATTCCTTCACAGTTGTCAGTTACAAGCGCTTGGACAATTTATCGAGGTTGGACTGCGACCATATTTCCTTCTTTCCTTCTGCATCTTTGTTTACTCTCTGTATCGTCTGGTGGCGGTCACAGGGCACAGAGCTTTACAGGCGACGCGTTCCATTTTGTCCTCAGAACTCGGAATTTCCGACTCGGAGCAAACTCACGTATCCCGAGTCAGAATTCCACGACGGCTTGATGTCGTTACATCCCTTATCTGTACAGGAAAAGTTCACATATGTCACCAGGCTCATCATCCATCATCTTCTTCTCAGTCCCTCTCAGGTTTTAGTTGCTTGGTAACAAAGCAACTACAACTACAAGCTCAGTCACTAGTTTCAGTCGTTGCTTATAATAATTTTATTAGATCTTGTTTTGTTTTTTATGAACAGAAATGATGTGGAATTATAAGTGTGCTGTGTCCTTTTAATGAGAAAAACTATCCGAGCGGACTGAGGGAGTGTTTATAACTGCTTTTTCACCACCATTTCCAGAAACTATTACTTATTTACCCAGGGAAAAGAATTTCCGGTAAACCATCAAAGTTCTTTGTCACAATCAGAGTGTTGTTGTTTTTCAAAATCCCGCTTCAATGAGAAAAGTTCCTGCAGTGGTTAAGGGTCTTATGTGTATACCACAGCAGTGCAGCAGCATTTATGCCATCAAACTGCTGAACAACCGTGCTTCTTTTAAGCAGTAGATTTCAGGATTTGTGTTTCCAGTCAAACTCGCTTTACTAACGCAATGTTGCTGCTGCTGGCTACGTCTGTATCCACATAAAAACAAACCACCTCCGGGGTGCAACGCGGCAACGTCGTCATGTTTACCTGTGCAAACTTTCTTCATTCCAAAAAAGATTTGTTCCGATGTGGAATCTGTGATTTAATCGTTTACGTGGACGCAAAATGTGTACACAAGCCTCAAGTGTTCTGGAAGTAGGAGCAGAAGAAATGGACCAGACGATCGGCATATTCCAGCCCTCTCAGAATGAAATTTGTTCCTGAATGGGCTGTATCGGATGAGAGTTTTCGGATTGGCATGTTTTATTCCGCTGACTTGTGTCCATGTAAACATAGCTTGTACTGCACTGGGAAACACAGAGAGTCGTGTGGAGCTGATAGACTTAATCTGCACTGAATGAACTCATTTCACATTTATTGGAATAGACAGAAAAAGTCACTTTGAACGACGACAACAAGAAAAGAAAAATCACAGCTTGTGAGGATAAATGGGATTCATGGCGGGTAGACTGTATCCAGGCTGTGGATTTAACAGCGGTACAGAATAAGGATATGGATAAACAGCGGAACCACTGAGAGCAGACGGACCTGGACCCATCGGTATGCGGTGGTACATGAGCTGGGACTGTGGCAGTCTCATTCTGTTGGGCAGGAACACCGGGTGAAACGGAGGCAGGTGCCGAGAGTCTCTCGCCGACTTGTCGTAGCTCGAGAGGACGCAGAGCACGGGCAGCGCGGCGCCGGGGTGGGACAGACTCTGCGGAGCGGGGACTTTGTGCAGCATTGTCCTGGATTTGTCCCTCCTCTCCGTCTGATAGAGCCACGGCGCCACGTTGCTCAGCTTCTTGCCGTGCGTCGCAGGGTCGTCCGGCTGCGCCGAGCGGCTCGGGTGGGTTTTGTAACTCGGCCGGATGGGAGCAGGTCGCAGGAGCTGCGTGGACTTTGGGACAACTTTGGTGAAGCTTGAGGTAGACATCGAGTGGAAAGGGTGGGTGAGATATTTGTGGACCGGCTCCCACACCACAGAGTCTTTATTTTGACTTTTTATTGACTCAGCAGTTAGTGATTGGGAACTGAGCTGAGAAATGTCTTTGTTTGGTCCTGTAAAGTCTTGAGACGCCTTATTGTCCTCACTACAGCTGGACGGAACACATCTTTGGTTGAGTTCTGAGCTTGACGCAGGTGGGTCTTCCCTCCTTGGCGGACTGTCCTCCGATGAGACGGAGAGCGGGGACGGGCTGCGGGAAGAGGACGAGGACAGAGGGAGCGGAGAGCCGTCAGAGGAGCCGCAGTTCTGGCTGGAAGAGGCCCGCGCCGGAGACTGCGAGCAGCAAATGACCGAGGGCCTTTCCTTGTCCTCGCTCTGTGGACTTGGCGCCAAGTTCAGGCTCGCCTGAGCCATTCGCTTCTTCTTCTCCAGAGGAGAGATGACCTCTGCAGCAGCAGCAGCAGCAGCAGGAGCAGCAGCAGCAGGAGCAGCAGGAGCAGGAGCAGGAGCAGGTGGGATATGAGCCGTCCAAGGACTAGATGTGGGGACTGGGAGAAGAGCATAGACGGGAGGGCAAATGTCTCTGTTTGGTTGAGTGCAGTCTGGATATTGTCTGTCTGTCGTGGCGGCCCACAGAGCAGAGTGAGGACGCATCACGGCGTCACTGCGGCACGCGGCTTCTGGACTCCTGTGTGTCAGGATCTATAAAACAACACAGAGGTGAACGTCTGTTAAAAAACACTCTCAATTTAGTGGAGAAAACAGTGGAGTAAATCAGGTAAAGATCTTCCAGGTTTCCGTTTAAACTGATAATCAACTCATCTCTGTTGAGTCATCATTCAGACAGTCTGTTGTTACCTGTGAATCCATCTCCGCGTCCAGCTGAGACCGCGACCTCTTGACCTCAGCTTTCTTCACCTTGCTCTCCACGTTTCTCTTGTATAGTTTCCGAGGTTTGCTCAGCGGCAGAGGTTTGTCTTCCTCTCCCTTTATGTGCCGTTCAAACGGCAGCACGAGCCTGAAGAAACAAACACACGCGTGAAACTTTGCTTTGTCTTTAATCCACATGTTCCAAACAGAATCATCATCATCGTCGTTATCCTCACCTCTCATAGTGTCGACGAGTGCACGTGGCAGCACTGGTGCTGCCTGGACTTCCTCCCAGCTCGTCGTACACTTTCTTCCACAGACGCTGAGCTGTGACCTGTTTAAACAAAAGCACTTTTAGAAACAGTTCATAACTGCTACAATAATATATGTATATCGATATATATATATATAAATCATATGTGGAAGATACTGTAAGTGTCAGCTTTTAGGAGGAATAGAATATCATGTGATCCTGATCCACTGCTGCTCTAAAGCAGACACACTTTCACTTTTCATCTCCGCTCAGAATTAATATCTCTCTTTTCTGAATTCTGATATTTAGGTGAGATTTCTTAGAAAAAAGTCAGAATTCTGAGATAAAATTCAGATTTCTGACTTTTTTCTAAGAAATCTCACTTAAATATCAGAATTTTGTCTTTTTTTCCCTCAGAATTCTGACTTTTATCTTAGAATTCTCACTTTAAATCTCTGAATTTTGACTTTAATCTCATAATTCTGACTTTAATCTCAAAAGTCAAAAGTTTCTGTCATATGCACGGTCACATAAAGTTGCCATATTGATAAAAAAAAGATATTTATTGGTCACAGGCTTCCAGTTTCCTATCAGCCAATCAGGAAATAAGAGCGTAAACTGCCACTAGGCCACTAGGGGGCAACACACTGGACACAACAAAAAAGAACTTGCAACATTTGCAATGTGAGTAAATATTTTCCTCTCTATCACTATTGTTTTACTGTTTTTCAATAGAAATTGATGTAAATGATGTTCCTGTTTAAAGGGAAACCGATGATTAAGTGTTTTTGTTGTAACCGAAGTCTGTGAACTTCTGTTTTTTTCAAAATGTCAACATGGCATCGGCCAAACGGACACATTTTGAGGCGTCACAGTGAGATTCCACGGTTGTGACATCATGACTTAAACTCCCAATGTTATTCATATTTTATTTTTTCAAATTTGACCACAAACATTTTTAAAAGCTCAGTTAAAATTTGGCACTAAATGAGAAGTAGTGCGCCGACCAGTGGCTCAGTGGTAGAGCAAGTCGTCTTTCAACTGGAAAGTTGAGGATTCGACTCCAGGCAAGTGTAGATTGAAACTGTTTCTCGGGACAAAGACACTTAACCCACTAACGCTGCTCCAGCCTGTGAATGGGTATGAAAAATATGTGTTGGAAAAAGCTTTGCACACACAGTAGATATGAATGGGTGAATGGCAAAACTGTCATGTCAAGCAGCTTAGACTAGAAAAGTACCATTAAGGTGTTAAGACCACCAGAGAGACATATTATTATGTCGTTTTAATGACCGTTTAAGGTCTCAAACTTCTAAATATCAAGTTATAATGAGTTATTCTTGTTGTTTTTATTTGATAGACTCATTTTTACATCATAAATGTATCCTTCCAGATCAAAACAATCCATTTTATTTTGAAATTTCCTGTGAACTTTCATAAGTTTTATTATTTTGATCTATTTTTCTTAAAATGTTGGGACTTTCCAGACTAGAAACTCACTGTCTTTGAGACTCGTAGCTTAACAGCTGTTTTAGTTTGCTCATACTGGAGTTGTTGTGCACACACACACACACACACACACACGCTCACCCTTCATTGTGCATTGTGAGAAATGTTTGGGTCTCACTGTTTCAAAGGAAAGGCAAAGGCAGTTTACGCTTCAGACGCCAGTTAAACTGCAGCTCGATGAAAGAGTAGAAAGCGTTTTTTTAAAGAGTGTGCACATGCAGGCGACTCATATCGCTGCACTTCCTCCCACAGACGTGGTGGTGGTGGTGGTGGATTGAAGAACGGGGGTCAGCTCTAGTTTAAGAGCCTGAACTCAGCGTCTCGCGGCTATTTCGGTGCGAGACGATAAGAGTGAAGAGCGTGTTCCACAGTGTGAAGAGCGTGTCCCACAGTGTCCTCATCATCATCATCATCAAAGACGACGCAGCGTGGGCGGCGATGCTGAGCCGAGAGCTCAGACGCCTAAACTGTCCTGCTCTGTGGTTAAACACTCGCTTGACCTTCCACTCATTTTCCACTCACACTTTACTCCAGTCGCGCATCAGTGCATGTGTTTTGTGTAACGTAAACAAAATACACACACGAAATATATATACTTACACTTTCGTAGCCTCCACGTTTTTCAACAGCTTTGTAGATTCTCCAGAGATTAACTGCAAAAAACAAATAAAAAACACATATGAGAAATGAAAACAGCAAATTAAATAGCAAACGTGTGAACTTGACGATGGGATCTTTTTATGAATTTCTCCTTCTGTTTTTATTCATTTGACAAATTTCTCCTTTTTTCTTGATTTTTCCTTCCGTATACAAAACAACGCACACGCGCCAACTGGACACACAAGTGTTACGTAGTAGGGCTGAACGATTTTGAACAAATGTCTAATTGCAATTGCAATTTTCACGTAATTATAACATTACTGTGTGAAACTAAGGCGTGTCCTTCTGTAGAATATTACGTGTAAAGGTCACAACAATAACATTGCTCCCTCAAATCACAATTTTGATACGATTTCTATTAATAGTTTAATTAATTACATAGTGCAGAGGAATCAATGTCAATTTTAACACATAATACCAAACATGTGTCGGTTGAAACGATTGTTTTCTTTGATTCTGTTTTCATCCTGTGTGAAAAGTGCTTTATAAATAAAGTTTGATTCATGACCCGGTCAGAACGAGGCATGTTCTCCACGTGTGTCTCCAAAAACATGCAGATTTGTGGGATTAGGTAAAAGTGGACACTCTAAATTGACCATCAGTGTGAGAGTAAATGGTTATTTGTCTCTAGTTGACTTTCGACTGAAAGGTTCTGGGTTCAATTCCTGGCTCTGATAGTCTATGTGTCCTTTGGCAAGACACTTAACCCCATGTTGCCGCATGTGAATGTGTGATTTTTGTACTTTAAGTTCATTAACTCACTCTGTTTGAAGCCCAGATGTGGGATCCTCTCTATCGGGGAACCTTTCTCCTTCATAAACGAGTGCAGACTCGACACAAACGCCTTCTCCTCCATTTGCACCGGACTGGCCCTCGCCTCCTCCTCGCATTCGGTCGTGGAGTCGTGAATCTCGATCACCGGAGGAGACGCCTGCGTGAGGACAAAACACACACACACACACGTACATTTACACACACGTGGTTTACAGTCCAAGGCTCGCTCACAGATGGGAAGAGGACACTCACAGGCGTCTCATGGGAGACAAAAATGTTGAAATGAAACGCGACGACCGGAGCAGTTTTTGTTTTACCATGACTTTCAATAGATAACCACCACACTTCCTGTCTGCACAGGCAGCAGCAGAACTGTGGGCTTTCTGGTCCAGAGCTGTCAGTCAATAAAATTGTGGGTGTGGTGTTTCTCTGCAGGACTGTATCATGTTAAAGGTGAGAAATGTTATTACGTTGTGATAGAAAATGACCAGGATGTGTCAGGAACAGAAACAAGATCAGAGGGAAACAGACCTTCACCAAGACTTCAACACCTGGATCTGTATATAAGTTTACCTGCTTGTAGCTGTGACCAACTTCCTTTAAAGTATATAATGTTTTTTACAGTCTGTAATCGTCTCCTCTCATCGTGTGATCATTCTCTGCTGCCGTTCTAAAGCAGACACACTTTCACTTTTAATCTCTACTCTGAATTCTGACTTTAACCTCAGAGGTTTGACCTTTTTTTGCTCAGAATGTTGACATTTTGTCTCAAAATTCTGACTTTTTGCTCTGAATTCTGACTTTAATCTGAAAATGTTGACTTTTTTCACAAGAATTCTAACTTTAATCTCATAATTCTGAACTTAATTTCAGAAATCTGACTTTTGTCTTAGAATTCTGACACATTTTTTGCCCAGAATTCTGACTTCTCGCTTATGAATCATACTTTTTTTTCTTGGAATTCTGACTTTTTTCTCATATTTTTGACTTTAATCTCAGAAGTCAGACTTTTTTCTCAGAATTCGGACCTTTCTCTCAAAATGTTGACATAATGTTTCCTAAGAATTCTGACTTTACTCTCAGAATGGTGTCATTTTTGTCATCCTCTACTGTATCTGTGTGCGTGTTTGTAACGCAGAGTAAACACGCAGCTTGTCATTTACATCATTTGTCAAATCTGGCAACCCACTCCAACCACCCTCACACACTCTCTGTTTTCACTCTGGATCGGCGTCACCACTTTAAAGGTCACCGGTGTTGTGTATATAAATATATATACCCTATATTTGAAATATGGAGAAATTAACAGTACACCAACATTATAAATAATAAAGTCACCGTTTGTGGTTTGTGTGAAAGCAGAAATGAAAGAGTGAAGGCAGGCAGAATTAAAATCATCAGTTAAATCGACTTGCGAGAGGAGAAGTGAGGAGCACGAGAAGAGAAACTGCCCACGGAGGCGTTTCTGTATTTTAACGCTGATGATATTCTAAATTTGACTCTTGAAAAGAAACAACACCGTGACCTTGTTTTGTGCGACAGAAGTTTGCTGCTGCGTCTCTCACGTAACCCCCCGTGTTTTTGCGTCAGTCAATTTTTGACAAGCAGGCCACAGAATGGACAATGTCAGCGCGTCGCTTTGAATCACTGCGCACACGCACACGCACACACGCGGTGGCTTTATTTCAGTCATTATACAACAAATCGGCTCAAGGTGGTTTCATATTGAATGGAGTTCCTGTATGTGGTTCCTGGTTCCGAGAAGTTAGGCCTCCACAGTGAGTAATAGTGAAGGTGCAGGCCTTTTTTTTTTTTTTACCCAAGATAGCCCCAACTGAGTCACAGCACAGCGTCTCCACTCTGCCACTCACACTCACACACACACACATCTGTCTGTCTGACTTTTCCACTGTAGCAGATTATTATTATTATTATTATTATTATTATTACGCTCTGAATCTGCGTCTAAGAGTTAAAATAATGTAACGTAATGTCTTGAAATGTGTTCACTAACATCGACTGATTTACTTTCGGTGACTGATTCACAAAACTTTCAGTTTTATACATCAATGGTTGTGTACAGGAAATGTCAAAGCCACACACACACACACACACACACAGACACACACAGACAGACAGAGAGAGAGGTGTGTGTGTGTGTGTGTGAAGTATCTGAGCTGCAGATCTGACTCCACACACTGTTGTGAAACGACATTCAGTTAATTTCCACTGTTTTTTTTTTGTTGGAAAACCTTGTGGGTGATTGATGTCAGCGTGTTATTGATGATGGTGTGTGACTCTGACTCTGACTCTGGCATCAGCAGACCCGAAGATCGCCCGCAGAAACCACCGGGGCTTCTCGGGCTCGCAGCCTCGCTGTTGTGGAGGAAATTTGACGAAGCTCTCGCGTCTCATGAGCGTCTCGTCTCCAGTTACCAGAAAACTGTGTCAGCCTGTGACGACCTGCTGCAGTTTCTCTACGCACGCACACACACACACGCACAGACGCTGTGAAATATCCAAGTCTGATGTGGTGATAATTTCACGTCCAGAGCAGAATCATCGCTCGCTCGTTACTCATTTCACAATCAGCACTTTAGCAGAATTTAAAAAAAAGGGAAGTGAAAACAAAGCGTAAGTCATTCTGAGTAGTCAGTAGTCACTAACTGTAACTCATGGAAAATAAAATGCCCCCCCCGATTGCTACCAGAAGTCCAACTGACGTCTTTACCAGCACTGACTGACGTTAGAAGCCGACATGAAGGAGCGATGGTTGTGTTTTTGTTTACCGTTTAACGTCCAGGAGACATTTTTGTACAGAAATGTGAAAAATCTGCAGAATCTGACATATGGAACGTTCTCTACGAACCCGTTAGAGAGGGTATCGCCCCAGTTTTTCACAATAAAACTGATTTTATTGTGAATAATATGTGAATATTGTCCGGTTGAACACAGCAACATTTTTACTGCGAGATTACAGAATGATTCGTCTTGTTATCACAGGATCACGAGATTAATTAACGTGTTATCTCAGGATAGCGAGGCTTGTTTTCTTATAATTACAAAATATAGTTTTCTCTTTCTGTTGCAATTACAACACAAATGCACATTTTATCTTGGGATTATAAAGCTAATTTGTGTGATGTGTGAATATTGTTGTTGTTATATCAATTTTTACATTTATACTGCGAGATTATTCGTCGAGATAACAATGTCGCTCAGACATAATTCAAAATGGCCGACTTGCAATAGGGACACAAATGAACACATAATCTCAGGATTACGAGGCTCGTTTTTTTAAATGCACGTGTAATCTTAGCATGACCGGGCTTGTTTTCTCATAATAATGAAACATAGCTATGGAAAACATCTCCTTATGAGGCAATAATGACACAAATTAACACATAATCTCATGATTACAAGGCTCGTTTTTTAAATGAAGGCGTAATCTCAGGATAGAAAGGGTGTTTTCTTGCAAAAATGTGATCGTCATCACGTTATCGTTTCGTACTCGTTTTTTGTCCAAAAGATTACACAAGTCGTAATGTCTTCGATTACGCGTCGATATATAAACACGCACGTGAAATAAATACATAAATATGTGGGGGCCCATGAAATGCCTGTGCACGGCACTGCTACCTGGTTCATTGTCCAGTTGTCTTCACTGCCGCCGCTTTCCGTTTGTCCCGACGTCTCACTCTGTCCGTCTTCAGCTGTGGACGAAAGAAAGAAAGACAGAAAAGTAAGAAACAGAAAACTTTAATGTGCAGTGTCGTAATTCTTGCAACTTTGCTTTTTAATCAAACTACATTTCCTCTAAGTGTCTTTGTTACTCGTTACTACCAAATAAAATCAGAAGAAGAAGAAGAAGAGGAAGAAGAGTTGGTGTCCAGGTTTTTACTGCCTGATCCTTTCAGCTGAATAATCCCTTCTGGAACCCAGAACAACTCGAGCGTCTTTATGAAGATCTACTTCACGCACAGGTTGTAAAAGCGACAAGTCGTACGGGTTCTGATGATTAGCAGTTAGACAGTGACACAAATAAAGGTCAACATACATGAAAGAGCTTTGATAGCAAAGCTTTGATGACAATAATGCTTTGATACCAACTGGGCTTTCATTAGAACGGCGCATGCTCCAAACACGCAGACATAATAACTGTCACATAGACCAAAAAATAAACAGTGATAGTTTTGCCTGCTTAAAAGTTCTACAGTTGGTATTATGGTCTGTTTTTACTGCATATAGAGCTTTTCTGGTCTTGATGAGCTGCTTTACACGACAGTTTTCGTCCATTCACATGCACATGCACATATAGACTCGCAGAGCCAGGAATTGAACCCACAACCTTCCAGTTGAACAACAACTCGCCCTACCACTGAGCCACCAAGGCTCAATCTCAATTTACGTACATTTCATATCAGAAAATGTGACTTTTACTTAAGTAATATTATTATCCCCTTTAAGGTGTTTCATACACGACTGTTGATGTATGAGAATTTTGGTTTTCAGAGGGAAAAAACCGTAGTGAAGACATCGACCACTTCTTCATTTTTATGGAGAAACGATATTTGTATTCAATGCACTTTTCTTTTCTTTTTGTCCATTTTTGACACTTAAACCCGCAAAAATGAAAAAAAAATCTGTAGAACCTTTTTGTCAACCGAGTCTGATATAAAACCACAGCTTGCAAAACCACTTCCTGCTCGTGAGCTGCACTGTAATTGTATCTGATATTGTGACACACACACACACACACACACGACTGTAAAAACGCGGCTGTTTAGCGCTGGAGACTAAAGACACTTTATATTTTTATGAGGACAAAAACACGTACGTTTGTTGTTTTTTTTTTTTTTTTTAAAGTTAGGCATTGAAAACCACGGTGAACGAGTGAATGATGAAAAGGTGTCAGCAGCGGCTGTTGCCCTCCGCCCACACTGATATCATCTGTGTGCAAAACCAATATACTTCTCTTCTGAGATCACTTGTTTCCTGTGCTGCGGCTTGAACCTTAAATTCTGCTTTCAGTCGCTGCAACTTCTCCATTTTCACATGTCAGAGAAAATACATATTTTTAAATATACACTACTGCTTGTCCGACGCGGTTATTAAACTCATTCAAGTGCCTTTCCCTTTGTAATTTTAACCAAATACTCTATGAAATTGGCCAGATTATTGTCATTTCTTGGTTTAGAAGTATAAATATGACTTTCCTGTGACATGATGTCCTTTAAACTAAAATACTTAAGTAATCAAAATCACATTTTACAGCATTTGTGTAGACAGAGTTGAGATTATTTAGGATTTATATCTACAGCCATTATTAGAGTGTAACGTGAAATGAGGGGAAAAAATTGGCCAAAAACCTCAAAAAAGTTGCACTTTAATGTAATGTTTCACTGAATTAAAGCCAGTGTTGTAATGTGACAAAGTACACAAATACTTTGTTAGCGCACTTGAGTACAAACTTCACGCATCTCTACTTTACTTTGCTCTTTACTTCTTGTTTAGAAGCTATAAATACGACTTTTCTGCGACTTTTAAATCATCAAATATCAGATTTTACAGACATTTCTTTCATATGAGAGTATTTATGATTTAACAGAATAAAAAGAGTAAAAAAGAGTAAAAAAACAACAGTATGTGGTGTTAATAAAGTTAAAAATGACACTCACCCATGTGTATGCGCTGTCCTCGGTCTGAGACTTTGACTCAGAGACGCTGAAGCTCCGTCCTCGACTCCACACCTCGAAATAGGAAGGTGTTCCCACAAAGACAGTTTCATTGGTCGACTGAAGGCACCGCACCACATCATTTGTTTCAGTTTTTTTTCCCCCTCTTCTTACTTAATAAGTTTCATCTGGTTATTTTCACACACACACACACACACACAAAAGAAACCAACAATCTGCTCCAATGTTGACTGATAGTGATGCAAGAGAGATAAATATTTCATCTCTAAAGGACATTTATCTTGACGTCTGGTGGTGACAAACACAATTACTCATAAAATTCACACATTACCTCTGCATTGGCGTGGGTTTATCTGTAAATGTTTACTACTTTCCAATGGGTAGCTGATCACACATGTAAATTCCCATTAAATTTAGGTGAGAATCTACCCACTGATGACGTCACAAATTATGACCAAATTGTCAATAAATATCCATTCTTTTATAATGAGCAAAACTGTCAAAAAAAGAAATCATATCTCCGTCAAAGATCATTGGATTTTAACAAAATTTTTGTATGTGTATGCAGGATTAGATAATCTATCATCAAACTAAATTTATTTATATTTTGACGGATCAATCTGAACATTACGATTACATTTTGGTAAGAATCGACCCACTGATGACGTCACAAAACATGATCAAATTGTCAACAAATCCCATTCTTTTATAATCGGCAAAACTGTCAAAAAAATATCATATCTGTCAAAGATTATCGTATTTTAAAAGAAATTTAGTTTGTGTTTGCGGGATTATATATTCGACCATCAGATCAAATTTCATCTGGATCTGATGCAGATTACGGGTTTGGAGGAATTTTAAATTTAACATGGTTCAGTCCCGTTGAACAAGTTCAGGGTTATCTCAGTGATATCTTAACAAAATCAAAAGAATATAATGTAACGTAATACAATATATTGATATATTATACATAATCTACATTTTCTTATTCTTATTAAAATATGCGATCAAACTAGCTACTACTTATTATATTTTAACAGAAAAATGGGAATGTATGTGGAATTTTTTTGCCCCATTTGTTGGATGAATGTTTTTTTTTTAATATTATTAATTTTCTATGGCGGTCATTTTTGACCGGGTACACCAAAGGTCTGACAAATTTGAATAAACCACTCAAAGTTGTTGTTGTAGTGGGTCAGATTAGACCGAAACCTGAAGTAAGATAATTATAAAAACTATAACTGGAGTTTAGTCTTTAGTCAAATCTAAAGTTAAAAGTCAGGCCTAATATTTTCAATTTGTCTCCTGAAGTGAACCAAGTGAGGACGTCCACCGTTTACTTTGTCTCTAAATTGAAATTTAAAAGGTCCAGTGTGAGAAATACGGGTGCTATTATTTCTATTTGGCAGAAATTAAAGATAAAACAATTATATTTAAGTATGAATATTTTAATATTTATATCAGATGTTTATGTCAGCTCTATTGAGGCGGCCATTTTTGGACCACCATGTTTTTACGGAAGCCCAAAATGGACAAAATACATGAGTTACACACAATATCATGATTTTTCTTGTTATAATTAGTTTATCTTTGACAGAATAAAACGTGGTGACCTTTAACGTCCAGACACATTTCTCAGTTTGGGGAAGTGAAAGAAAGCAATGCTCAAAATTAAAGGGTGAATACGTGTAAATGCCACAAGAACAACATTTCCCAAACGTCCTTAATACAGAAACTGGTGCATTTTAGGAATTGATGTTCAAATCAGGAACTAATAAGAGTCAAAGATCATTGGTCATAAAAAAGTTCTAAGAAAAGGTTTTTCTACAAAGTTGGAATTCATGGTGTTTTTTATTTAAACCCAGTGTGCGACATCTGACCTTTATGATATATTTTTTATTTATCTGTTCATTTACTGTCACTGTATCTGTTATTTGTGCAATAACTGCTGCAAAACGCTTAAAGAGTTAATACTGAATATTGACATAAAATACTGCAAAAGAAATTTCAGGGAAGATAAACGATGTAATTCAATGGTGATGTGATACACAGCAAATATACAGAATATGGGGTTTTTTTATTGGAAAAATTCAAACTACCTGAAACAAGTTTTGAGTCAGAGCAGTCGTGTGGAGTTGAGTAAACACCTTCTCTTAAGGTTCTCGTGTGAGCTGACGATGATGATGCTGTGGAAGAAGAGTTCAGAGGTGACATTTTAAGGAACAGGCAGAGTTACTTCTTTAAAACAGTTTCTACTGACTGACCGTTGCCTTAAATATACAGGTTAAAAATAAAAGAAACGCCAGAGCCGATGGAGAAGCAGCTTCTTTTTCTTTTTTTTTCCACTAGAGCGTTGATTTAAAACACCAGTCAATTCAAAATACAGTTATTATTAAGCATTTAACATCAGGATCAAGTTAAGTTTCACTAATAAAAACAGTCACAGAAAATTTCTGAGTCAGACATAAATCAAATATATATATAAACTGTCCAAATTCTGTATTGAAATCAAATTTATTGTAACTGATAAAAAAAACATCGATATACTGATTCATTGTAATCTTGTGAGCAAATTTGTACAAACTTGAAATTGTGAATTAAATGCATATTCATCACAATCTTACTTAAGTGTTTTATCATAATCTTTCACTCTAGCATCGACACACTGTCCAAAACTCTGTGAAAACTGTTCAAATGTCATATTGAAATCAAATTTGTCCTAATCTTACTTTCAAAACTGGTGTGTCATAATCTCACAATCAAAAATAACTGTGCAAAACTGATTTATTGTAATTTAGTCTAAATCTGAAATCCAAAAATTGACTTCATAATCTCATAACCAAAATACAAATTGTTTTGAGATTATCGTAATTTTATATTGACCCAAAGTTATAATTATTAATCTTACTTGAACACTGGTGAATCATAATCTAAGAATCAAATAACTACAAAGTGTTCAAATCTCAAAATCAAAACTTTAAGTAAAGATTTTTTTTTTTTTTTACATAATCTTATATCCAAATATCTACAAATTGTTCAAATCACAAATCGAAAAAACTCTAATTTATTGTAATTTTGCATTTATATCGAAATATTCAAAAAAATATTCAATTTGAATCAGGTGACATAAATAAACATAGATTAATAATTTAATATAATTTAACAAAATACTTCACAGCTGGAAAATCACTTCATTGTGCAGTGGTTTTTCACACATGCTCGACAAAGTTCTCATCATGTGAGAGGTTTCTTTTCTTTGACATTTTAAAAAGTGGAGCGTCTTTTTTTTTTCCGTCTCTTGTCCTCGACTGTAAAATTATAAAACAACAAAAACATCGTGGAGCGACAGAAGTGAACTCCACATTTCCTTCACATGTTGTTTTTTAAAATCTGTTAAAAGGAGGATGTTGGATTCCCCCGTCTGACTTTGACATTTCAGAACCATTAAGATTTAAATGTCAAATTAACCAAATATCGAGAAACTGTCCTAATTTCAGAGGGATTTTTTTCTCTCTCTCTCTCTCTCACCCCCTTTTTTGTAATAGATACAAAACAAGTTCTGGTTTGGGTTTTTTAAAAAAACAGTCTTAATGTCAAGATGATAAGATCGATCTGGTTTGAATTTGAAGTTTTGTTGTGTTTTGAAGTATCTGTCTATGCAGATGACGCGCTTGTTTATTAATTAAATTAGAGGTCATATACTACTAAAATGTAGATTTAGTGAACCTAATGAGGCCACTTTGAAACTGTTTTGTTGACAAAATAATAAATAAACACTCTTTACAAACTTTAAAATTGTTAAGATTCACCCCTGAGTCATGCATGAACACAATGACAGCATATTTTGATATGCAGATGACATGCTTGTTTATGTAGATTAGAGATACAGTAATCGTTTATCTGTGATTAGAAATAATTAATAACCTAACTGTAGATGTAGTGAACATCATGAGGCAGCGGTTTGAAAAATAAAGTAAAATCTGCCAAAAATGAGGCATACAAATTTGACAATATTGATCATTTATGTTGTGAAATGAGGCTTTACAAGAAACCTATTTTGATTGCAATGAATGGCGAAACATGATTTGAAGAGTTGTTGAGTTGTCAGCTGCAGGAGGATTAATAACCCTGTCACAAATGTGGAGATGATGAGCAAAAACATCATCAGAGAAGAGAAGAGAAGAGAAGAGAAAATCCCCAGCCATTCATTTCAGACTTTCACTGACATAAACATGTGAGGTTGAGGTGAGGGCAACGGCGCAATAAAAATGAGAACAAGTGGAGAAAATATTGTGAATACGAAACAGGAGAAGAAAAAAAGATTTCTTGTCTGAAGTGAGTCACAGTCCTGAGAACAATGTGCTCATGTTTCAGATTCCCGTCATGGTGAGAAACTGTCACTTTCTGTGTTGCACAAAGAGCTTTTCCCACAAAGAAAGTTTGAATTTCTTACTTTGAATAATCGGGAGAATAACAAACTTTATATTGAAGAGAGAGAGAGAGTCTTAACTCTAACATCAGTGGGAGTTCATATTACAAAAGCTTCAGCGTTGTGAGACCATGTGTAGGTGTGTGTGGAAATTCTCTTGAAACTAAGCCCAGACAACACGATGATTCATTTCAGGAAGACGCTAATATCAGAGGACAATTTCAGCTCAAATTTCATATTCCACAAACTGCTAAAACATCATATTTGATTTGTGTATTAGGGTTATTAAATGACTTTGTCATGGCAGCAACGACATGTCAATATTTGATTATACTTTATCGATCGCCTTAGGGAAATTCTTTCTCTGCATTTAACCCGTCCTTTACTGGGAAACTTCTGGGCAGCCACTGAGCAGCGCTCCCCAAGGGGGTTGGGTACCTTGCTCAGGGGTAAACCCAGCCTTTTGAACTGCCGGGGACTCGAACCGGTGACCGTCGAACCGGCAAACCCTCCCTTGAACAGGTGCAACTGACCAAATTAACCCCTGCCCAGAATAAACCTCCATGGAACCGGCAACCCTCGAACAATTTCAACACAAATTTGTTCACAAATGTGATTCGGGTTCTCGTCATTGGTGCCGATTTGAACTCATTTGCTGCGGAAACATTTTGCGAGTTTAAATGTTATGCGTTATTGATAAATATTCAGGATTATAGTACAGTGTTTAAAATTAAGCAAAATCTACTGAGGTTACAGCTGATTATTCCATACCTCACCACCTTCCATTTCAAGAAACTATGCAGCTTTTAGTTTTGTATAAAACTCAAAATATGTTAAGCTTGTCCTTTGTGGGCTACTGTAAAAAATGTGGTGGTCCAAAATGGCAGCCTGTGTAGAGCTGATGTGAATATTAAAGACTCATTCTGGTCATAAATAAATGGAGATTATACGTGTTTGCAAAATTTCACCCAAATTTGACACAATGGACATTTAAAATATATTTTAAAACACTAAGAAAAGACGGTGGACGTTTTCTACACGAGATGCATGTTAGGAGACATCTTGGTTGACATCAAATTCTTGTGAGAAGGACTTTCCAGGACCAATTCCCTCAAATTCAAGGACCTAATGTGCCGACACAGCTTAATAAGACGGTAGGGCACTTGTACGAGCATCTTCGTCCACTTTTATTGATTTGCAGCACGCTGTGCATCTGGACAAGAGATTGTCCTTTTTTTTGGGATCGTGGTCAAATCGTGGATCGTGGGTTTTTTCACTTCCCAGGCATCACGTTGTCATTTTGTTCTCGCTTTGCTTAACTTTACTCACTCGTTGTTCTGCACAGAATCTCACGTTAACAGTCGGAGCGAGGGAGAGAGAGACGGTGGACACTGTCCACGACACCGCTCAGCGTTTCTTCTGCGTAGGTCTAGTAGGTGGCGTCGTAACAAACAAGGGAGACATTTACCTAAACATAAACTTACTTCTTTCTTTCAATGATCGATGTCTGTTTAGGTTTGATTTTCACAAACGTTCAAGGATTTCAAGGCCCCGTGGGAACCGTGAAACCCTTGTTACTTTAAATTCAGCTATTAAGACGACTTCAGCCTGGTTTTAAATGAACAGTTTACAATCCAATCTAAGTCACGTTACAACTTTCCAGAAGCATCAATGATTGTGTTTTCTCATCTTATTGCCTCAAATTAAACTGCAGATCATAATCATTAGTGATTTTTGAGTGGTCTATTCAGCTTTGTCACAAGCCTTTACGTACATTTAGTGTGTACTTTGTAGGCTATTGTAAACACACAGATCTGGTTAGTTATAGTGTTATTTTATTCATTTTTATTCCCTATTCAACCAGGATTAAAACACTAAAAATGTCTATTACAAGAGAGTTCTGGCCTAAACAGGCACCCGTACAAACGGGCTCATTTAGCTTCAATTTTACACCATAAACCTTTGAATGTGAACGTGAATCCCAGTAGAAATGAATGTTACCATCTCTACTATGTGAGAGGGGGAGAAAGAGACACAGCGGTAGGAGGTAAGTAGGGGACATTATACTGTATCTGGTTATTATTATTTTGTTATTATTCAGACTTGTCATTCACTCACGCATACCGGTGAGTGAAGGATGTGGGTGAGATAGAAATCTTATATTTCTTGTGAAAATGAAACCTGTGCATTAACGCGGTGAATTCCCCAGCTGTTGCCTTATTCCAGGAAACTGATTTTACAGCGAAGACCGAGTTTGTCTCTCTGTGTGTGTGTGTGTGTGTGTGTGAGTTACTGTTAAAGGTCTGAAAATCCCTCTCAGATTCTTCTACGTTATTTCACATCACACAGTCTCATACATACAGATATATATACGAAAATGCCTGCTTGTTTATTTGTTTTATTATGAAGAATGTCTGTGCATTATTATATAGACTCTGGGAAAAACAAACATGAATGAATGAAGGAATGAATGAAGGAATGATGCAACAAACACATTGTTTCCTGACGACGACCGACCCTCAAAAGGTTTAAAAAAAAAGATTTTTCTCTTCCAATCCCAATCTGACAGAGCAGAAAGGATCCCGACGTGATTTTAGCGCGCGTGAAGACGTGTTGAAATGATCTGATTCACAGAAGGAGATTGAAATGAAAACATAAGCGTTTAGACCCAGTTTAGTCACAGTTAAAGGGAAACTTTGCCCTGTTTCTCACTCCCCCAGCAGGAGCACAGCAAACATGATTTCTTAAATACTCACGTCAACCACAGTCGGAACAGTTTACTTAAGCTAAAAAAAGGTTTGTTGTTTTAATTCACACAGAATGTAAGAGGTTCAACTGCATCATAACAATAAGAATAAGAATAATAAAAAAAAGGAAAATTCAGTCTGCCGGTAAAGAAAGGCAAAGAAACAACAAACAAGGCAAAAACACCGTCTTTGATTTTTTTCCTCCTGAAACGCGTTTGCTACAAGCAACAAAATCATTAGGGCTGGGTTAAATGAAACAACTGATTTTCTGATTCATATCGATCTGATGCTGAGTCCTATAATTATTGGATGGATCTCTTGCTGCTGAGGAGGACATTTTTAGTTTGTTTGTGTTTTCCGTTCCATCCATCACTTCAAAACATCTCCGTTTTTCTTTGGTTAATTACTTTAAATGTCTGAAGAGCTTCTAGGCTGGATAGTTTGACCTTTTTAATTAATTTTTAACAAATGTTTTCATGTTTGAGCTTGAATTATTAACGACTGTATTGCACTGTGTGGTCAAATTAAACACAGAGTGTGTTAATGTAACTACTTAAAGGATGCACGATATTTGACTCTTTGCTGACACACAGTAACCGCTATCGATACCAATATATATACGTCCCCCACGCCCAACCTCAGGTAAATTCATCTCTTCTTTTGTGAAATGAACACATATGTAGATATTCAGCCTTCTGTTTTATTCAGTTGTATTTTAAAGTCAATATCGTCCGACACGGATATTGTGCCGATAATATTGTGCATCCCTGATATTTTTAATGACGTACCATGTGAGAGAGATCCAGATTTTATACAGTTTTCAGTCTTAATTCTGTGAAAATCTCTTTCAACACCAAGCAAACCTGGCATGGAAAGTGAAATGTCTCATTACTGTGAATCGCATCATATCGAAAAAACTGATCAAAGCGATAAAGCGGAAAATCAGCTGATACCCAGCCCTAAAACTAATACCTGAATTAGAACTGAAGTCACTTTGTAAAGGAATGTGAACTAGAAATGTAAGAACTTCTCATGATAACGAAGGCCGATCATTGTACTGCATCACATTTACAGGTAAAGACTGAGTGGGAGGGACTTTAAGTTTCCACGAATCCCTAAACTATGCCATCAACATTAATCATTTAATGAAATGACTTTTTTCTTTTTGGAAACCTTTTTTTTTTTTTTTCATTGGTCCTTGATGTGGAGACTCATTTGCTCCGTGTTGTCAGCCTGACGACTGACTCTGCTGTGTGTGTGTGTGTGTGTGTGTGTTACTGTCTGTGTGATGATCTGTGGGGTGGAAGGGGAAGAGAGGGAGGAGGAGGAGGAGGAGGAGGGAGGAGGGGAGGAGGCGGGGCCGCGGCAGGCTAGACGAGCTCCACGTAATTGGCTGGGAACATTCCAAAGTGGCCGTTGGGGTCGTATCCTCGCCACCAGCCCTCGTCGATCATCTCGATCCCGGTGATGATGTCGTCGGGATCGAACGAGATCTCCGTGTCGTCGGCTGACGGAAGGAGAGAGAAGTGCGCGTGAGCGTGACGAAAGATCAAGGATGATTTACATGTGAAGATGCAACAACGCTAACATGTAGAAATCGCCAAAAGGTGACGTAACACTGAATATATAGAGATATGTAAATGCGTTACAATGTAAAAATCTCACAGTACATTAATAATAGTCGACTAACATATTTCTATAGTAAATGACAATTTTTAGTAATCAGAGCAGCCACAAATGTTCAGAATTACAAGCTAAATACTACATGATATTCAGAGCTATGTTACAATCACACAGTGAATTTGTCACTGCAATATTAAATAGACGTAGACTGATTAATCAGGCTGATATTTTGCATTGGCCAATTATTATTTATTACTGAGACAATTATTAATGACTTAATAATAAATATTCCTTAAACTCTTTTTTCCATCCAAATATTACTTTTTTGTAGTTTTCATGACCTGTTTCATGCATTTGATATCTGGCTTTAGTTTAAAGAGACAATAGGTGCAATACGTGCAAGTCCAATAACTGGTTACTGAGGTTAAGCATTTTTTTGGTATTATTGTCATCATTAAACCGTTATATTTTATCAGATGGAGGATTTTTTTTTTTTTAAATTGACTAAATATGTGGTATCAATTATCATTTGATGCTCCTCTTTCTGAAAAGAGCAAAATTATCAATCGATAACTTACAATAGTTTTCATATAATCTCTTCATCCTCTGAAGATTAATTTAGTAATCGACTCATTGTGTAATGCCTAAATGCTAATCTTAATGTATTTAACTGTAGGTTGTCCCTTTTTTTTTAATAAAAAAGGATGTTAATTTGTCCTTAACAACGACAAAAAACTAAACCTCACCAGCCTGGTAGTCGTATAAGGCTCTGGCACAGACAGTTTTAGCCGAGCTCTCGTCAGTCGCCACCTCGTAGTTATTCTCCTCCACCTGAGGGGGAAAATGAGGTCAAATGTGTTTTTTCTGGATTTATTTACGTGAAGGAAGAAAAGGTGTCCAGATGAACAGGAAGTAAACAACCACCTGCACAGGCTCTTCAGGCGCCGGCTCCTGGACGGGAGTGTTGTCGACTACCGGTGCCTCCTCTGAAAAGACAAGATTAAAGTTAGTGTGATGCTGTCTGAGCTGTGTTATCCATCCACCAGCAGGTGGCAGCAGCAGCTGCTAATCCCATTACAGTATTACTGGGGGGAATAATCCACTTTCTGAGTGTAAGAAGCAGATGGGCGGGTGAAATGTGACATGGGCCCCACCTTTCTGCTGGTCCTGAGGAGCTGCTGCCTCCTCCTCCTCCTCCTGCTCATCATACTCACACCTGGACTGTTCCAGGTCATCCACATCAGGCTCTTATCACCCAAAAACACAAGCACAGACACGCGTGGATACAGAGGAACACAAACACAAGCCCACACAGGCTGGAAACCACCACCACCACCACCACCACCACCTGCCTCAGACATGAGAACATTCTTCCCCTGCACTTTAAACACAGCGATCAGCAGCAGCAGCAGCGATCAGCAGCAGAAGAACTGATCTCCAGGTTCATGATGAAAACACAAAGTTTGATGAATGGAAGCATGTGTCATGATTAGACAATGAAGACGATGACGCACGAGCACAACAATGAGAAGACTGAGCTTTTAGTTAAGAATGAGGCTGAGTCACTAGAGTCAGCGTGTGAGGCTACATCCACACTGTGACGTTTTTATTTGAATTATAATATGTCTCCGCCTTCAGACGAGGGGTTTCAGCTCCATATCACAGGGACCAAGACCAATTTCAAGCACTTTCAAGGTCCATTTTCCAAGTTTTTCCAGCACTTTACAGCTGAGATGAATGTATGAATACAAACATACTCAAAATAATTATTTCACAGTTTTTAATCACAATAGAAGTGATGGTTTCATGTCATAAACGTGTGGTCAGGGCATTTAGACTTAGAACTTATTATATTCTTCAAACTACTCAGAGAACTGTTCAGCCGCAGAAATACAGTCATTATTAAATATAAAAATCAAGCACCAGAATAAACCCCGGTATCAGCATCCACATCAACTAGGGCTGCAATCAACGATTATTTTCATAATAATTTAATCTTTCAATTATTATCTAGATTATTTAATTGTTAGATCCATAAAATGTATCAGTTTGACAATTTCTTTGTTATGTGGAGCAAAGAAAGTGAAAAACTTCACATTTAAGGAGCTGAAAAAAATCATAGAACTTGTTTTAATTATTGAAAAAAAGGGCAGAAACAAATTACCTGATAATCAAAGTGGTTTATAACTTTGTTATAATTGATAAATACAAACACATGTGAAAACATTCAAATGTGCTGACAAGCCGATTCTCTCCTGTGCAGTTGTTTTGCTTGGTTTCAGAAACTAACGAGAAGCGACGATGTTGAAGAATTAAGATGAAGGGATTTCTGTGACGACAATACTGTGAGACTGAAAGTAAGC
This sequence comes from Solea senegalensis, assembly GCF_019176455.1. Classification (NCBI taxonomy): domain Eukaryota; kingdom Metazoa; phylum Chordata; class Actinopteri; order Pleuronectiformes; family Soleidae; genus Solea; species Solea senegalensis. The sequence continues at coordinate 3,382,331 of NC_058025.1, read as the reverse complement.
CAGGAAGTGAATGTGGGTAACTGGGTCACTGTTTTCTGTGAGGAAGATCTTAGTCTGGACGAGCGGAAACAAACTTTCACGTTCAATCTTTTGCTTTTCTGTAAACCAGGCATCGCTTCAGGTAACGTTTTCACACTCAAAAAACCCTTAACTCTTATGACTGACACGACAATCAGGCCGACTGGATTTATTTGGATTTCGTCTGTAGAACTGTTTACGTGTGGTACTGAGAAGCTGTGACGTCAGCTTCTCAGTACCACACGTGAATCTTGTCTGTGGTTAGACGCTGGTTCCGTGGAAGTCCAGAGGTTCTACCATAATGACATAGCATCTTTTTCTTTTCTCTAAACTCAGCAAGGTTTCAATAAATGTCTTCATACATAAATAAATCCCCCAAAAGGACTGAACGCTGTAGTCTACCAAAATAAAGAGCACGTACATGAAGCACAAACAACCACACAAGGGTGAGATTTTTAGATTTTTCCACACGTATTATTTGAAAAATAGCTTTTCCTGGCCCTCAAAATGTTGGTTCGATATGAAACTCTCAGTTTTAAGGGCTCAAATTGGGAATAGTTTGGAGACAGAAGGCAAAATCTCGAGCAAAAGCAATTTTTAACCGATAACGCACTAATGTGGACATAGCCTTGGTGTTGAGTGTTTGTGTGTCGGCGTAAGTCTCACACCTGCTGCACGGACGGGAGAGGCGGAGCCCGCGGGCTCAGGCGAAGCTTGGCGCTGAGGTGAGCCGGCTCGCTCAGATTCATACGCTTGCTTAGGCAGAAACGGGCTGTGCAGACGCCCTGAGCGGAGACACAATATGGAACCCACAAAACATGCAGCGAGAGAGAGAGCAGAAGAAGACAAGGACACCATGATGGAGACACTGTGGTTAAACATGACTGGGAGACAACCGGACAGTCTGATGGGAGAGTTGAAGCACTGAGAAGAGGACGGCGTCGAACAGGGCTGAACAACAAATCGTTGAAACTTAATCGGCAAATCGCAACATGGAAGTTTTATATTTAAATGTTGAATAAACGAGTACAAAAACTAATATTTTCATGAGGTGATGCTCCATCTGGTTTTAAAGTGTAACTAAACCCCCTATTCTGAAGCTAACTCTGCCAAATGTCTGATGCCATGAAGTGGGCTGAGACCGGAGTGAGGGAGGAAGTGGGAAGCAGTGCAGGGGGCGTGGCCTGGCCAATGAAATCTGGTTCAATTACTTTTTATTAGTGCACTGTCCCTGTTAAAATAACAATACAATAAAAACAAAACAAGAGGCGACAAAAACGACACCTCCTGCGTTTATTATAAAAGGGGGAGGAGTCTGAGGCAACAAGCCTCGCTCTGGTTGGACAAGAGGGTGAACAAAAAGTGTGTGCCACTAAGAAAGCCAGTGGCAAAATGTAAATGCAGCAGCTGGTGTTTGACCAGAGAGGGCAGTACATTTTTCACTAAACTGATCAACAAACAGCATCAACTAGATACACATATTCACTGGGTTATACCTAAACAACGGAGCCTAGGGGTCTTGAACACATATTAAACTGAATCTTGACTTTAAAAGTTATATCGCTACTGAGATTTAGAAACATGTAAAACGAAAATAAATTGTTCAGCCTACTGTTGAAGCACTAGTTTCCTTCAAGAGAGAAAATCACCTGATGGCATCAACCACGACCTGACAGAAAAAGAATTAAGCCCCGTTTCCACCAAGCGTTACAGTTCAGTTCAGTTCTTTCTGTTTAAATTGTCAAAATAACATCTTGATTGATATCACTGTTGATTGGACAAAGATCTCACTTCTGAATACAAAAGTACGGGATCTATGCAATAGATTTATCAATTCAAGATAAGACAACAGGCCGGGATTTTTATGTTGGCTGTTAAAAAACAAAATGTTGCATTTTTTTAAAGAAACCGTGAGCGATTCACAAGAACATCGTCACGGAAGATCGCCGTCTGGTTTATAAACAAGCTAAAAAAGCTAAACTCCACCGTACCTGAGCTTGGTGAAAAGGCAGCGTCAGAGGAGGAGAGAGAGAGAGAGAGAGAGAGAGCTCTGCAGTAAACGAAGGAGAAGCAAACAGTTTGATTGTCGGTGTTTGGGTGATGATGATACCTGGCTGTGAACTCGCGGGGGCCGCAGAGGGGACGTCTGCGTCACTGGGAGTTATTCCTCTCTCCCTCTGCATGAACATCTCCCTGGGGTTCATGGCGCGCTGAGAGATGAGAGAGGCCGCCTCCTGAGAAAATAAATAATTTGTGTAATGCACAACAGATGGGCACAAGGTTATGAACAACAAGTGAGCAGCGGGGGTTTGTGATGTGGAACGAAGGCTGGGTCAATATGGCTTATAAATAATTAATTTTAAATAAAATTATATATATATATATATATATATATATTATAATTACACGGGATCAGGTTGTTTCATGGTAAGTTTTCTTTTGAGATGTTTGCGCTAAAAAATTTAAATATTTACTGTAATACTGTACTGTACTACATGATCTTAAAATACATATGATCATTACTTTTCATTTCAGATAATACCTGGTTTATTTCATGGCTTTTTCACATGAGACAATGAAACTGACTATAAAAGTAGTCAAATTCTGCTATCACACAAATAATTAGGTCAACAGATTAAAAAAAGTTTTATTAAGAGACTTTTCAAAACATAATTTATGTCAATTCAATGTATTTTTTAATAATTATGTATAATATTTATGTGGAATATCTTACTTACAAATTAGAATGCCGCACAATACCAATTTTTAGTGCATTGTTCAGCATAACAGTCGGTTACAATCAATGCAGTTTTAATATTTAGAACAGGAAAACAACACTTAGTGCACCCCGTTTCAAAATAAAATCATGTACTATATTATTTATGCCACTTTCGATATCTGTAAATCTAAAAATGGCAGCGCACATGAGAAGCAGGTGATCAGAGACGCAGCGGTCACGCCCTGGCTTTATGTGGACTGAGGTCGTGCAATAAAGACATCAAAAGCTTTCGGACGTTTAGAAAAAAAGGAGAGAGAAGTAGTTTGTGTGTGTGTGTGTGTGTGTGTGTGTGTGTGTGAGTGTGTGGAGAGATCACTTTCAGCATGGGTAAACTCACATTGGCCTTCTCCACAGATTCCCCTCTCCTGACTGCTTTCTTCTGGACCGACTCCTTCTCCTTCTGCTCCTCCTGATGACGTTAACATCACTGATGACACTGCTCACATTCACTAACTTCCTGACTTATGTGTCTACAGCATGTGAAACTACTGAAACTTACTTAACTATCAACATAACATAAAACTCTATACTTAGAAACTCATAATTCTCTCTTCAAAAATAAAAATTACAGCCATCGAAATTTATTTCCCTCTGCTTTTGGTCTGCAGCCTAATCGATGAGTCATCAATTACAAAATAAACTTATTGGTATGTGCGAGTGTCTCTGTAAAATTCTGTGGTTTCAGCTTCTTGAATGTGAATATATTCTGGTGTATTTGCTCATCTGTGACAGTAAACTGTATGAATTTGGTTTGTGGACCAAAAAACAAACAAATATTATACCTGCAACTATAAGAAAATCCTTGTTTGGTTCATAAAATGTTTCCCAAACCTTGAATTGATGATTTTCTCCAAAAAAAAAATCAATCAGTTTTAATGATTCATTTGAAATATGGAGCAAAGAAAAAAGAAAAATATTTAAATTTAAGAAGCTGAAAAAAGATAAGAGAACTCGGTTAATTAGAAAACTTAAAACATTGCTTTAAGAGACACACAGTGGTGTCTTTTCCTCAGAAATGTGTTATTGCATTTGTATTAATAGTACTTATGATTATGGATCATTAAATACACAGTTTGAGATACATCGAGGATCAAGTTATAGTTTAAATGTAGTCCTCTGAGTTGAATAGTAAGGTGTGCAGAGACTCCCACCCCTAAACACAGTCTACATTCACTCTCATCAGCACCCTCATGTCTCTGTCAGGTCGTGAGACAGTCGGGGGACAGCGAGACACTCACCCAGCGCTGTTTCTCGTGCTCTTTGTTCTCAGCTTCCTGCTGCTGCTGGTACTTCCTGTCAATCAAAAAAGGACATTTCAAAGGTGCATTTGAACCTTTCATCAGATACCGTTACAAACCGTTCTCGCCCACTTCCCGTTCAGGTGATACTTACTTCTGTTGCTCGATTTCAGAAGCTCTCTCTTTGTCCCTCTTTTCCCTCAGCGCTGCCTCTTTGGCCTCCCTGTCTTTCCTCTCTCTCTCCAGCTGCTGGCGCTCTTCATCCATCTTGCGCCGCTCCTCCTGCCGACGTTTCTCCTCTTCTTTCTGAAGAGCCAAACACAACAGCCTTAGGTTAGCTCCAGGTTTACTATTGTACACATAGTGAAACTATTTCTCTGCTTGGATTTGTTGAGCATTATCCGTTTGCTGCGTCCTTTACTTGAAAACAGGCTCGGTCAAGCAATACTATCAGACCAGAGTGAGGGGGTGTTTGTGTGTATACAGAAGCAGAGCATGGGCGGGTGGGGATAAGATGCATTAATCCCATCAAACTGCTGAAAAAGCAACATTTTTTAGCAGTTGAATTCACTTATCAAACTCTTTTCATTGGTACTTCTTTGTGTGTTTTCAGCCAAACTGCAACCTATGTCGCTATTACCGCCTTCTGTCGTGGCATTGCGTAAATCACTTCCTGTGTGCAGCGCGCGACATGAGATGAAACACAGAGAGAGTAGACTGTGGAGCTGATGAGCGTGCAACTTGTTTATATTTGAAAGGTGCACAGGTAAGATTATAATCTCAATTTCACCAAAAGAAAGAAAGAAAGAAAGAAAGGAAGGAAATGAGCAGCATCGTCATCTGTGGTTGCATCTGTGACAGTTCCCAAGGAAAAGACGACATACTAGAACTGACAACTCCAAAGAGTTCTGGCACTTTTTTTTATCATTTAGCATTTATTTAAATAAGTATTAAACTCAAGTGATTTGTTGGGAACTTACCTCCGTCTGTGCCCAGAAGGTGTCTTTATTGGTCTTTCTGATTTCAGACATAGCGTTGGTCTTTTGATACACTGAGCCCTGAACAAAGGGGGGGAAAAAAAACCTGTTAATACTTGATAATGATAATACTTTGGTAACAAGTACTAAAGAGTACTAAAAGATGAACAACCGAAACACGAAATTGTCTACACACGTCATGATCAAACACCGCTAGAGCAAATACAGCTTTGTTCTATGCATGTGCAAAGTGCAGCTACTTCCCTGTCTTAACAATTTATGTTAGGGATTTTAAATAATAGTGCTAACAGGAAGTAGCTGCACTTTTGCAGCACCTGCACGAATCAGGTAATTTTTTTGGACCTTCAGTCACAACTCCAGGACGGTATTAAGAGAAGGTGAGATAAGAAATACTGTAAGCTAAGTGTTAACTGTTCTACCGTGCAAACAAACATCAAACGGGGAGTTCATACCACAGGACCCTGAGGACCACTGTCCCTGAAGCGACCGGAGGATTCCTTGTGGAAACTGTAGTTGGCTCCTGAGGCTTTCGCTACTTTCTGCACGATCACATCGGGCTCCACGTCCTCCTCGGCTCTGGCGTTTATCGTGACGTGGGCTCCCTGAAACGACACAACAGAGAAGTTTCTGTTAATTTTCTTAAAAACACCTATGGTTGTTAACCTCGTTTGAGATGAGACATAAGTGTAATTCATAGTTAAAGTAGAAGAATGATTTCACAAGGCTTGAAATCCAGGGTCGGGGTTTGTGTTGTAGTAGTTAAATCCGATCTAGGGGGTGTTCCAGATGAATTCCAACCCTAAACATTACTTCAGCAATCGCTGCAAGCATGTCAAGTTCTTCACTGTCTTTCTATTTATTTTTGCACACGGACCAATTAGTGGTAGTGAATTTGACCTCTGCATGTAACCCATCCTTATTATATAACCAGTAGTGAACACACACAAGCCAGGGGCAGGAGCAGTGGGCAGCACTTATCTGCACCCAGCCCTTCACAAGTGCAGGATTTGAACCCGGCAACCGTCCAGTTACAAGCCCAATTCTTTTCCTCTTGGCCATGGGCTGCCTAATGTTCTTATATTGAACTAATATTAAACTAAACTCAAAAATGAAAGTGGTGTTACCTTAAGGAAATTGGCCATGGAGCTGACATGGTTTGCACACAGTCCTTTCCTGGAGTCGTTCACTCCTTCCCCGGTCTGAAAGGCAAATATTGATTCTATAAGGTCAAGCATGGCCACTACAATGACAAAATAAAGTCAAAAACCAGCCCGTCTGTGTTGCACTCACCCAGTTGATGAGGACGTATTTAGGCAGGCCGGAATTTGGATCCTCGACGCGGCAGAAAGCGTACATGACTTTTCCACTGTTGAGTTCCTCAACCAACTCCTCCAGACCTCCATCTGATACATCAACATTGTGGTAGAGTCAGAGGGTTATTGCGGCAAGTTGTGTAACAGAGGACATTTCTTCCCTCTTACAAATGTTGGGTTGAGACAGCAGAGGCAAGCACTTCTTTTGTGCTGATATTCCAGGACTGGAGCTGCACGCTGCTGACAATGACAATTGTGTTGAGATCATAACATTCAGTTACTCACCCCCTGTTTCTGCCAGACGGATATCATTACTGTTTCCCTCATAAGTAAACAAGGCCCTGGGGGGGAAAGATCAGATAAAGCACATTATTTTTATCTTGAGAAATGATCGTAAAACGGCTCAAACTGACAGAGAGAGAACGTTATTCAAGCACCGACATGCATTATTTCACATTAAACCATAAACTGGATGCTTTGTAAACCTATACAAGCCCTTTTTCCACAAGATATATTTTACAGACAAAGTATGTTTGTGTTGAACCTCACAAACAGCCCGGTTACAAATTCCGAAATAGAACCAAGACAAGTCTCAGAACGTCTGGAACAAAGCAATTTGGAGTTACGACACTAAAAATAAGCACAACCACAATCGCTGCGGTTGAAGATGAGTCAACAAGGCTTTCAAATGATAGCATCATGACTTAAGCATGTTATCATGGAATATCAAAAGGAGAGTTTGCATTCATCAGGCCAAAATGAAGGTTCCCAAGCAACCAACACAGTCGCCTTTAAAATTAAAGGTTTAAGCTAAGAATGTGTAGCTTTACCCTATGAGACAATAAAGAGCATCATAATGCAACCATTACAAAAGACATAAAGAGCGGCCATGTCTATGAGACTGATTTAAAAGGTAAACAAACATCATCGTCATATTGATATTCCCGCTACTTCTTGTTGTCTTCGTCTTCTAGTGCCATTTCCTGTGTCCCACCTTCTCTTTTTCATTGACTGTTGACCACGTGTGTTCACAGTGGGGTCTGTAATCAGTACACACTACGTGATTGTGTCCCGAGTCGTTGGATTGACTATGAATGAGGTCAGGTCTGTTACCCCTCACAAACATGCTGATACGAGTCTTTACCCCTCACACACTCACAGATGTCTGTGCCAACTGTCCCCAACTAGCACTGACTAGTGTAGACACTGTCCAACTGTGAATCGTGGGTAAAATCGTGATAATAATCTGGGTAATAATCTTGTAGTGTGTCACCAGCTGTGGACACATTCCGCAAGTGTGTGAAATCCAAGGAGAGGAGTAGGAGTGTGTGGATATTACAGCTGGGACTCCCTGAGCAATTGCTCCTCTGAGTTAATTAATTCAGGTCATCATTAAACACAGTGTTGGCAGTTGTAATCTGCAGGTTTCTTTCAGACCTCAGCGGAAGAAGTCAGCGGATTTGACTTTCACATGTTGGTCATTGTTTTACCCAAATGAAATTTAACCAGGAAGTAGCTTAAATATTTGCTTTCCATGCACTCATTTTTATTGAGTGCATGGAAAGCTTATACACATACTATACACTCATGAATATTACATTATACATACTGTAAATGTTTAGTTATTTGGTTGGTTAGTTAGTAAGTTAGTGCAGTTAACTAACACAAACCAGCTGTGTTTGTAGCTGTTAATTTAGCTCATCTCTCATCAGCCTGACAGTAAATGTAAGAAAGCCTCACGACACTTTATTTAGGCAGAAAACAGTACACTATACGAAAAAAATAACTAGGTCACAGTTTATCAAAGGTTGGGTGGGTTAAGGTTAACCAAACTCACTGCTAGCCAACACTCCGACGCTAGTATAATAACAGCACCTTGTTCAATCTTTAAAACATTTTTCTAAAGAGAAAAAGCAGCTCTTTACCAGTTGGTGCTGGATTTTTCATCCACCACGTCTTTATACGCGGCCGTTAACGCGGGGCCGTTTTTGCTCAGGTTTACTGCCATCGTTATACGCTGAGTACAGCTAGCCAGCTAGCTATCCGGGATGCGCCCTTCCTACTGGGAGGCGTGGCAGCGACGCTGATGCTGACTTTCAGCCAGGGTTGCCAGGTCTGCCGAACAAAACAGGCGGTGTCCATAACTTTTTCTTTATCTTTTTTTAAGAGGGACATGCGATGGACTGGCGAACTGTCCATGGTGTACCCCGCCTATCGCCCTATGTCAGCTGAGATAGGCATAGCACCCTCCCGCGACCGGTGGAGGATAAAGCGGTAGATAATGGATGGATGGATTACAATTTAGCATCTCATCTCATCTGATCTCATCTGTACGACTTAGTACCTCATCTCATATGTGACTTAGTATCTCATAATTGACTTAGTATCTCATACTTATGACTTAGTATCTCATAATTGACTTAGTATCTCATACTTATGACTTAGTATCTCATCTCATATGTACGACTTAGTACCTCATCTCAAACGTGACTTAGTATCTCATAATTTACTTAGTATCCCATACTTAAGACTTAGTATCTCATCATTGACTTAGTATCTCATCTCATATGTACAACTTAGTACCTCATCTCATACGTGACTAAGTATCTCATATGTATGACTTTGTATATCATAATTACGACTTAGTATCTCAGAAGTACGTAAGTACATAAGTTTCTTCATGCTGTCAGTCACATACCTCTATATTCGATTAACAAATTCTCCTCTTCTTTTCTCCCCGAAGGCTTTTAATTTTGAAGATGTGGCATTTATGAAGACAAATTTAATTTGCCTATTGTTGTGCTTTATAAATAAACTGGATTGGATCAGCACAACTGTTCGCTAGCTGAGTCGCAAAGTGTGAGTATCTGTGACAGGAAAATCTTTCTTTCTTTGGCTATGTATTTAATTATGCCCAGAAGCAAAAAAAAAGGGTGAATCCATGGGTATATTTTGTTTAGTACATGAGTGGCTTATGGGAATATGTTACTAATCAGAAGGTGGTACTTCCCAGCTATACCTGAAGCTTTACAGCAAAAATTAAACAGTTAAACTGTAGATGTAGAACCTGCGGAGAAAAAAAAGAATTCAACCAGACTCAGAGGTAAGGCTTTAAAAGCATGCCCTCCGCGCGAACCTGGCAACCCTGATTTCAGCTTGGCAGGAAGCGGCTGAGTGGTGTCTTTCGTTATGAGCAGCTTGAGAGCCCGAAAGCTCCGAGTTAATGTGCGTTTAAATGAAATTAAATGAATATAAACGCTGATATGAATCCGTGATAATACAGTTAGGAATCCTACTTACCATTCACCGCGTTGTCACTTTGTAAAAATGAAAGACATGAACATTTATCTGTGCGCAAACTGAAGATTGTGTTGTCTGCACCGCACAAACCTTGAAGCACAGTCTAATAAATCAAACGCACCCACAGACTTTTTAATTCGATATTTCTACAACTTCGTCTTTGCAAACGCCATTGGAATAATGTATTTAAAATTGGAGAATTGAATTTTATATTCCATTGACGCAACAAAAATCACCATTATATCTATATATATATGTATATATATACCTGTCTGTAAAACTAGTATACTCAGTACTCAGCATTAAACAAAAACATTCTAAATTTTAAATAAATTCTTTATAATCTGAAAAACTGGCACAGACCTAATTGTTACACTTATTCTGAGTAAAGAGATGTTGTTTTTTTTATTTTGAGGAAAAAACATATGAACAAATACTGTTTTCTTCCTAAATGTTATTTTACATGTTAAATTTCTTATTTCTCATTATTCATAAATGAAAATAGTCTGAAAGAATAGAAAAAACATCATCCACCACAGTTTCAAAATGAAATCAACCTTTATTTTTGAAACACTGAATGGTGTGAGTTCTGCAAGGTCACGACTAAATTGTGATTCAAATCTCGATTCTTAAATGCGGAACAGACGTCACATCATGTGGGTGACGTCTTCAAATTTTCCATTGTCCGTTAAACCCCAGTTATACACCACCACACATGCTGTATTTACAGCAACTTTTCTGTAAATAACTGTAACATTTATATAATGAATTACTCTCATCCTGACCCCATTTTTCCGACCACACGCATGTGTGCCAAATTGGTTCCGAAAGTTGAAACAAATCCGTCTTTTCAAACTGACACCGACTTTATCCATTTTGTGAGTTGTGGAAATAGAAAAAAAAATCCAAAGTCAAGTCTTCAAATTTATTTTGTCCAACCCCAAAATTGTAACTTCAAGGTCACAATGACAAGGGCATCATTTTGACATTTGCTATTTGAAGGACACCAAAATTATGTCAATTTCGCCCTAAAATTGACAATTTTTCTTGATGATTTCTGTGCTTCCACATTTTATTTCACTGTTCGAGATGAATGAAATAAAGTTGTATATATTGTTCATTCATTTTACTCAACGTTTTTGAGTTCTTGCTTTACTGAATCTTTGGATTGTGGACAAAATGCCACATTTGAGAGCGTATTTCGCCATTTTTTCATGTCGATATCATGTTATTGTTTTATTTGTGGACATATGGGGGAAGCAACTAAGTACACATTACTGTTAGACTACTTAAATGTTTTGAGGTACCTGTATTGTACTGAATTCACTATAATTCACACAAAGAAGTATATTTTGCATCATTAAAAGGCAAAAATTCTGTATTTTTAACACTCGATTTGCACATAAACTGTACTCTTCTTTCAAAATAAATGCAGGTAAAACCGAGTTGATATTTGTTATTTATTTTAAGTATACACAAAGTTTTTTTATGCTGTGGTGGTATTCAAATAAATATTACAACATAAAAATAAACACAACTTAAAAAGGTGTGCAGTACAGTCTTCTTTCCATTTAATGTTTCATGTCATTGGATATGAACAACCTGTTACGACTATTTTCTCTGCAGTAGTTAATGATAAACAAAATCTACATTTGGTGCCTAAACCTTGGTGTTAATTCTACAATCAGCTTCTAAAGACTTCATGCTTTTACTATTATATCTTCTTGTGTGTATTCAATAATGCCCCAATACCCCAAAAAACAATCCCCTTCCAAACATCATATTATTCCCTTTATATTGGCAGCGTCAGCAAATAAAGAGCAATGATTTAATGACGGAAAAAACAAACAAACAAAAATAAACGGACATCATTGCATTTCCTAAATACTTTATCCAACAGTCAAAATGGGTTACATTAAAACTAATATGACACGTCACAATCATGTTCAATTCTGGAGACATGAATGAAAGAGGAAAAAAGGAAAGAAAGAAAGAACAGAGAAAAGCCTAAAACTAAAAGCTTAAGATACAATAATATAATATTAATTAAAGATCACAAAATGTGTCACCAACCTAAACAAACCTGTTTCACCGTGATGGAACCTCAAAAATAAAATGTTTGTAAACCGGATCGTAAATGAGAACAAAGAAAAAAATAATGTCCCAACTTCATGTCGACTCTGCGGGAGCCAAGTAACGGCCACGCGGGAGGGGAAAATGTCGGAGCCTGATAGAAACGGGTTTTTAACCATAAGGTTGGCTTTGTTGATTGATTGTTGAGGGATGTTTACGCCTCCTCAGTTTGTCAGTTCATTCCTGCTACAGCTGGAACGCAAGAGACAAGAGAGGCATGTCCTCCCAGACACCAGCGTGAGTGACTAAATGACACATGATTATTGTGATTGATCACTTTACACGTTTACAGTTCAATTTTTGGCGACTTTTCCTGATGAAGTCGCAAAAAATTATTGACAGATGCGTGTCTGTGGAGACAAAGAGTGTGTTTTGCCATTCATTCATTCATCGATTACTGGTTTGGCCCATAAAATCTCAGAAACTGTTGATCGACGTTTACCACCAAAGTGATGATGTTCTCAAATATGCTGTTTTGTATGTGAAACAGAAATCTGAGAACTCTAAATAATCTAGCAAACTACCAAAATAGTTGACTATCAATTCAGTCTAACGGATTAATCACCGTGGCCCAATTTTCCATTAAAACATCCAGAGAGTTTTTAGCGTCTTCATCCTCGATGAACCTTATCCTTCACCTGCTGCTGCAAACTGCACGTAATTAAACTCTAAACGCGTTCCGTGACCGTTTACCATAAAGGAAAGTCCTTCAACAGTCAATCAATAAACCCGATTTTCAGGTATGTAAACGATGTTGGCTCAGGCATTTTCCCCCCGTGGCAGTTCCGTGCCTCCGCACAGCTCATATTTAAAGCAGACGAAACTGCCGTGGCCATTTGACCTCTAGTAACTACACACGCCCGACTTGAAGTTTCCCATTTAGTTTTTTTGTTTTGTTTTGTTTGAGTATCAGTAGCACCCGCTGTAACCAAAGGCCATTTCATTTTAGACAAACAGTAGCACGTACACGTTCAACAACAGCGTCGTTTTTTCTTTTTTACAGCTGTTCACATCCCGAGAGTTAAAAATTCCACAACCTGAACGGAAATTATGACACAAACTAGTAAAAGATGACAAGGGAAAGAAAGAAAAGAAAGAAAAGTTCCCGACTAAATGACAACGCAGCCCATTAGGGTCTGTGTGCATGAAAAAAAACAAAAAAAAACAACCAACAACAAAGAAATTCAACATTTGATCATGTTTGCTCCAAAAGGAAGCACAAACTATTCATGAGCTACTGTTGTGTGATGTGAAGAAACCAGTGAACAAGTTAATAGAAAACTGTTGATAAAGGGCCCAGGTTATTCTTCTCACCGTGGTTCACTGCATGCAAAGGCTGAATATTTGGTTAAATACCTGAGTAAACTTTACTGAGGAGGAGGAGGAGGAGGAGGAGGCGGCGGCGGCTCACAGCGTTGCTGTACGCCAAGTCGTACAACAGTAGTATTTTGTGCACTATAGACACCAGCCATGCGTGGCTACTAATATGTGGGATATGGGGGGGGGCAATGACACATGAACCCATTCAGACCTGGTATTAACATCTGTCCCGAGTGAATGCAGATTTAAACTAGCAATCCGTCCTGAATGTGTCCTCAGACCCAATCACCATTGCGATGGGTGTAAATATCCCATGAAGGTTGAGGCAAACGCCTGCAGGCTATTCTCATGCAAAGCTTGACGTCTTGTTCAGATAGGGATAAAAGAGCTACTGGATGTCCTACGTTGTTGTTCTCACACTGGTATGTCACGCTACGTGGCTATCAGGCACAGACCACACCCTGCCCATTAAGTACAGGAACTATTATCAATCGAAATGCAAGCCTTTACCATACCAAACTGTACCAAACCGTGACAAAACAAGCAATTTTTGAATCTCCCAGACACATAATCAATGTGTATTTTAAAACACGTCAGGGGAAGCCAGACAAGATACCACGTTGTCATTCTAAAGCATTCTAAAGACAAGCGTGAACAGTCATACCCAACGTTGTTGACTCAGGACAGATGTTATTACCAGGAGAAAAGGGGCTCAGTGAGGCGGGGCGGGGGGGGTCAGCTAGCTCTTCACAGCAGCTCTCTAGTGTCCTCAAAAACAACTATACACTGTTGCTAATTCCTAATAAATTGATTGTGTGGTGGAGGCCAATTCTTCTTTTCATGTCTTTCACATTGTAGCGGGTTAGAGACAGTATGTGCCAACAGGTCAGCTGCTGGTGATGGCACTGCACCATTTTTTTTTGCAGGAACATTCTGCCTCAATTGCACATACACCGTTTGAGAAAAACAACATGGAAAAAGGCCACAAAATAAAAACAAGGAAATACAGTAATAACAAGACATCCAGTGAGACACAGACAGTACCTTTGAGAACCAAGGGCGATTCCATCTCCTAAATCAAACTTTTTTCTTTCTTTCTTTTTTTTTTTTGCTTCTGAGTAGCACAGATAGATATGACTGTTGTCAGTGGAAACATGAACAGCGACAATAAAAGTGATGATCACAATAGCAGTGTTCTATAGTCTGAGTCTGAGTGTGGTGCTATGGACTATGAAGAGTTTCCGGGTATTCCATATGGGAGTGCTTTAAGGAGCCCATCAGGTCCTGCTCAGCAGATTCCTACAAGTCATGAAGGACAGTACATGGTAGCAGCTCAGCACACGGAAAGCCAGGTGGCACTGTACCTCATTATATCGCTTCCTTCTCCAAAAGATGGGCTTGTTGTTTAGTTTATTTTTCCCTCTGTTGCTCATTTGCCTCACGTAACAAATCAAATTTCTTTTTGTTCTAGTTGTATTTTCATCTCCCTGGCATTTTCACACTGCGTACTTTTGTGTCCATTCTCTTGCTAATTTGTTGTACCTGCAAAAAACACACACACACACACAAAAAACATGGAAATGTTGGCAAACCAAGACCTTTGTCATCAAAAATATTGGAACTAGTGATTAAAACTATTCTTAAAAAAACCAAACTCACTTTTCCCTGTCAGACTTATACGTGTGAGCAATCTCTGGTACCAGCGGGTCGTCGGGGTTTGGATCACAAAGAAGAGAGCAGATTGACAATAATACTGTAGAAGAACAGAGAAGAGAGTTAAAATGAGATATTACATTAAGAGGACGGTGAGAAGGATATGGTCAAATAATACTCAAATCACCATGACAGCTGTCATTTTCACATTTGATCAAAGCTGCCGTGTAGCCTATACTGTATAAATGGATATCTGTTCATTTACAGCCATTTGTGAAATAAATTTTAATGTATTTCGACTAGTTAAAGTTGCCGAATCTCAGCATTTATGTAGCTGCATTATGTAGCTTTTATTCTGTAAAGCACTTGGGTCACCTGTGGGTTGTTGTTAAGTGCTATACTAATAAAGTAAAGTACATTACATCATGCTGCCTGAGCCTCTTAGTTAGACTTTAGTTGAAGATTGGAGAGTCAGGTTGTAATGATTTTTCGATTAATAAATTACTAAATTAATAGTCAACCATTTTGATAATCGATTAATAATTAACACCAGATTTCGGAATCATTTTGATTTGTGGACAAATCAAGGAATTCATAGGCGCAGTGCTATTGGACAGTACATTTGTTTTTGTCCATGGCCCTGCTCTGAAGTTTTATGTTCTGTATTTGTATTTTATTATTTAGTAAAGGTTTTGAAACAAAGAATCTGGACCTATTTTGACATTACCATGAGTTAAAATACATTAAATACCAACAGCCAGATCACTCAACGCTGTTTAAGCCTTTCTGCTCCATGTACCTCTCTCTCTGTTTCTCAACATAGCTGTCTCTTAGATGCTGTCACTCGGCAACACTGCCAGTTCTGCAAGTTTTAAGACTGATGGATGCACAACAGCAACACAAAAGTTGCAATGCAACAGTTATGAGAAAGAAAACACAAAGACGTTGAAGAAAAATACCTCAAATAACTGGGTAGTGATACCTTCATGTAAGTTTTGTAAAGATCAAATGTGCTATAAATGTATATTAAAAGCATAAAGCTGTGTCAGTATTGGTCCATAACTGGATCGGATATCAGAAAAATTAAGTACATAATCCGCTATCATCCATAAAAACCATGATGTGACATAAATACATCACTAAACTTTGACAGCACCAAGTAAAAGACAAACGGTTCTTCACCACCACCATCATCATCATCATCATCATGTGACCTGATTAAGAGTGAGAGCTACAAATGTCTCCCATACAGTTGGAGCATTAGCTTTTAAGTAAATGCATCAGCACAGATGGTGTACATTAAAGACTGACATCATTATTGGCATCAATACATATACCGGGGACAGTCAGACTGCTGGTAATTCGCATGTTGTTTCATCCATTTCAATATTCTCTTTAACATTAATTGTCCACACAATAGTATGAATCTTGAATCATCTCTTACCTTTCGATACTGTTAGGGCAGGGGACCACTGTGATCTCAGTATATCCAGACAAATACTCCCATTGCTGTTGATATTAGGGTGGAAAATTTTTGTTGTGAAGGCAATCTGTGAGAAAAAACACAGTGAGCAAACATATAAATAAACAAGTTAAAGTCTGGCGGGAGTTGTTAATGCCTGATTATGTGAGACAACAGTCAGACCCTTTACTCACTTTGGGTGGTTTGAAGGGATAATCTGTCGGGAAGTGGATGGTGAGGAAAAACACTCCACCCTGGTATGGGCTGTCAGGCTAAATAAATAGAAATAGAAAGAAATTAATATTTCCAATAGCTATTTCATAGTAGTAGTTGTTATTGAGTAATTCCACTGGCAACCATGTCACTTACCGGACCCATTATTGTCGCCTGCCAATGAAACACTGTTGGGGAGAAAAAAACAATAATAAAGTTTAAGTATATGGTTATACATATATATATTTTTTTATTTTTCAAGCATATTGCAGCAAAAATTCTCATAACTTACAATCCTCTCCAACTGGTCCAGCAGAGCATTGGGCAGGTGGATCCCTCTGCAGGTCTGATAGCTCCTAAGAGTGCAACAATCATGTAACAAATCAGATATGATTTTCCAAATGACGAGAGCATTGTTATTAGAATAGTGTTTTATACATAAAATATTAAAAAATTGCATGGAAAAGGCCATAAGTGTACTTAACCAAGGCACTTAAGACCAAAAACTGATGCTACACAGATACACCCAGAAAAACACCAGATTTTGTGCCCTGACTTTTGTTCAACAAACCTGTAAATTGTGGTTTATAGATCCAATATAGATCCATAACTGGTTTATAGATCCAAACCAATAAACACCTATTTCAGACGTTTAAGGTTAAATATTTGAAGTGATTACATGCGTTGTACTTTAAAGTGTGTAAACATTGTGTCAATGTCTACAATAAGCTCAGATACATATCATAATCCCAGTAGGGCTGCAAATATTATAATCAATTGATAGCCTTCAGTGTTGTTTTTCCCAAAATGTTTAACTTGTTAAATGTGAATATCTTCTAGCTTCTTTTGCCTGCCCAAATTGTAATTAGTATGTTTTTCTAACCGCCATGTTTATGTTACCATCACGATTGTAGACAAAAATCACAAAATACAGACAAGGCAGCTTTCATTTAGTGCAGCTTGACAGTTTGAAAGCACAGGGCTAGTTTGCATTGGATGAAAAGATCAACCCCTATGAATCATTACTCTATCTATAAATAATGCAGTAATCAAAGTAAAAGAAAAAAAAGAATATGTTCTACAGAAATATCCAAAGACGCTACAGTAATGCGAGTAAAATGGTGTATGTTGAATATTTACGTAAACACCAAGGCCACATCAATGAAATGATAATGAACGTAGAGAAATTACACTTGTGATTGAATGTCTCTTAAAGCGAAGCCAATCTATTCTGTTATAAATACACATACACACACACAGACACCATGGCCTGCTCCAGTGGCCCATTTGCCATTCCATATATGGCTACACTGACTCCAGGGTTCAGTTTTGGCAACAGAAGGCAGCTGTCATTCAGTGACTAAAACACATCATCAGCAGCAACAGCTACACTAAGTCACCGACCACAAAGAGAAACATATTTGACAAGCTCAGCTTTATTAACAAATCCTGTGCCTGTCAAACCATGGGCCAACACACACACACACATTCACTCAATCACACACACCTGCCTTTGCCAAATAACTAATTAGATTAGTACCTAACATATTATATTACTTCCTTTCCCTTTCCATTTATATGAATTTAAAAGGAAATATTTATAAAAAAATGTGGATGAGGATAGAATTCTTAATAAAGAAATAGAAATTTCACAATGACAAATGAATAATCAGTATTATATTTTACTCAGTAAAGGCGAAATGGAAACCTAAGCCATAAGGAAAACAGAAAGACATCATCATATATTTCATATTTACATGAAATAGAAATCCCAAGTTATACAGGCAGCCCATAAGGAAAGCATTAGTTGGTTAGGTTGTGTGATTTTATGGGTTCCTTTTAACAGCTATAATGGTAAACTTTGTAAATATGACTTGAAAATGTCTGAATCTAGGTAACCTGAACAGAACTGGGATCGGTAAGTACGGGAATGGTGGGGGGTTTCGAGAAGACTAGATTAACGCTAGCCAGCTTTAACCAGGTATTATTGATATTATTTGTGTCTGAATTAAGTGAATACACACGACCAAGCAAACACGAAGTAGCTGTCAAAAAGCAAAAAACACCGTTAAAGCTATTAACGATTCGCAATGCACCAACTGGGCCACCACCACTCTGTTAGCTCGTCTTTGTCTTAGCATTATTAGGAGAAAAAAAACTGGAAAAAAAACAGCAACCAGGGCTGAGCCGAGCTAAATTAACGGTTAGAAATGTGCGTTATATGAATGGAGGGTTGCCCAAAAAAATCACGGAAATACAGCGACAGAGTGGCTGACACACAGAAAGAAACGTACACTCACCTTCTGTATTCTTTTCAACGCCATTGCTTCAAATGGCTATGCTAGGCTAGGCTAACCCGTCAGCTAAAGAGAAGGAGGGGAGGCCAAGATGGCGGCGGTGGAAGATACAAGTGGAGCGTCCCCTTCAATTGTAACGAATAATCTGAGGCGGACAGGTGTCAAACAGAGCCGCTGTAATGTCCAACTCTGACCCGGTAAAGCGGAAAACTGAGATTCGTCCACCGGCTACCACTCCCGAGAAGACACCCACTCCTAAAAAGGTAAAATGGAAGGATAATCGCCGAAGAACATCATAGTAGCCGTGCTAAAGGTAGCTAAAGAAGCAGCAGGGCTCGTCTGATTTGATCTACAGAGCACCGTGAATCATGTTGTCTGACATCGAAGAGATAAAAGGTACAATAAAAGACACAGTCGGTAGAGTCAGCAAAGCCGAAGACGAAATACAATCTGCGGGGGGACAAAGTTTTGGAGTTAGCGCTACGAGAGGAGCTGATGTCTGCGGCTGCGCGGGCTGTCAGAGGGAGGAGAGAAGGTGGTGGACGTTTGTCAAAACTTAACCCTATTCCACAAACCTATGGAAGACTAGAGAAATGACCTCATTATTATGAGATCGTAAGTCATAATTATTATTATTATATATGACGTCATAATGAAGAGATAGTACGTCATAGTTATAAGAAAGTAAATCAAAATTATCACGAGATAGTAAGTCAAAATTATGAGATAGTAAAACCGAATTATGAGGAAAAATATCTCATTATTATGTGATAAATCGTAATCAAGAGATAGTAAATCAAAATTATCACGAGGTAGTAAGTCAAAATTATGAGATGGTAATTCACAATTACGAGAGAAAGTATCTCATTATTATGAGTCATGTATCTCATAAGTCGTGAGATACAGTTCTTAATCTACAGTTCATTCCTTTACATAATGCAATATTATTCCTTACTCACCACAACTTTACAGTCTCTCAAAGTTGGTGAAATACATTTGTTAGACAGACTTTTTTTGGTGAATTTAGCTCTTTATCGAGGAAGAAAAAACAAAAAATAATTTTTAAATAGCCAGAATTCATCCCTCCTTAAATTGAAGTGTGGTCTGTGCTGACACTGGTTTGCTTTGAAAATGGACAATATACATTCACTGTCTTATAATGATGCCATTTATTTTATGATCAATGATGTTTCAGATAGAATTAACCTTGTTATTATTCTGTGTAAATGTTATATTCATCCTTGTAGATGTATTGCCCCCCCCATTCAGCCACTTTTTTGTAAACAATCTACCATCTATAACAAACATGAATCATATAATAAATATCCTTACATTGTCATAGTTATTATTATTGTTGTTATTGTTAATTATTTTTTATTATTTTTTATCTATCCTTGGATGTTCTAGCTGACTGTGATGTAGTGTTACACTTCCTTTTACTCTGGCCTTCAAAATAAGAGCCAGTTGACTCAGGCTATATCTATTTCCTGTGTAAACATACCTTTTTGCCACAACACTTTTGTTGTGTTTTTGGGAAGTATTTTTTGTAACACCAGTTATTCTGTTTCGGCACATGTATTAAATCGCATTTTGACAATTATCTCAATAATATTGTGAATCAACACATTATATCCCGTATCCACACAAATAATATAGACAACGGCAGATATTGATGATTTTAACTTACCGTTTAATCAGAATATTACATTTGTCTCATTGCGTCAGTGTTTTTATAGCCTTTCTGTTACAGAAGGTTATTACAGAGAAGTTTAAAATGGAGCTCTGCTTCTTTATTTCAAGCACAACATGAGGGTTTAACTTCTACATTTATGGAATGCAGAGTGAAAATAAGTATTTTTTTCACTGATGTTTGTGAGGAAGTGGCCATGTTATAGTTTTGTAGTTGCATGCCTTTGAATTGAACTCAAACTGCATTTAACAGCAGCACGATTGCATACATTTGTATTGTCAGGACAGATAATTAGAAACATAATAAATCCGTTTCATATATTGTTACTGTTTTTAATTGTCTTGATTTGTGTACGTATGTCATGGGCTTATCACATTTTGTGCTGTGAACCAAGACACAAACATACCAATGCCTCCAAGAAATTTGCCTAGAATTATTCAAACATCATATAAGTAAATGGCTTCAAATATAGTGTATGTATAGACCGCTGTGAGTTGCCAGGTGTCCACAAGATGTCACTGTTTGAAAGGAACAAGCACACACGGGCACATTCCTGATGTGGCCAAATAATGTGAAGCACAGCCTGGACTAGATTGTGTTCATTTCTTTATGTATGTCTTGTCAGATTTACAGTGATATTTGTCAAACTTAACGTTTCAGGCTTGTTTTTGTGTCATTTTTCAAGTGATTATTCGAATTATCCAAGTGCACAACAATGTGGCAACAAAGTCAAACATGCGTATTATTACCACTGACACGAGAATAAAGGGAAATACTATGGGATTGTTCATTCAATACTCAAATCATTGTAAAGGCATATTCATCTGAGTCAGCTGCGTGCTCTGGTTTCTGCGTTGCCTTGTCTCGCAAAAGCCTCATGAGCTCTCCTTTATATATCTTAAACAAGGGTGAAAAAAGAGCTCTCATTATTTTAGCGGCCGTGTATGAATGGCTCGCAGTGTTCATTCTTCTTAAATGGCTGATTCAGTGTCAGGTTGAGGATCCTATCGTCAGTGTGACACTGAGAGGGGCCATTTTCCTTTGGAAAGCTGAAGATTCCTCCAGATAATATCTTATTGTTTGCTCATCTCCGTGCTCTCAATGACCCGCCTGTCCTCGGGGCCTGCCTGTAATCAGATTCAGCCAGCAGCAGAGGTAGCAGTTTGGGTCGTGTGCAGCAGCGGCCTTGTGCTCCCAGTTTGTCTACTTTGGAGAGACCATTTGTCAGCATGAGGTTTTCAGACGCGAGTCAAGCCCACACTTCACACAAAAAACTCCCACAGTCGTTCCACTGCACTCCCCTCTCGTATCACATCTGTGACAGACACGAGGATTTCCTTTGACATGCACGCTACTATGTAAATGTTCAAATCAATAAGCCTTTTTACTATAAACAAATGTTGCATATCGGCTCCATATGACTCTCTCTGGGTTAGGTATCCTGTTGCCTTGCAACATTCCCGCACTGCATACAGGAAGTGGCTTGTTTCATTTCAAGACAGATGCAGTTTCACAGGATAGATGCCTCTTGAACCCGCCCACCCCTGCTCTGCAGCTGTATATACACAGAAGCTCTCCAGATTCTCTTTTACACTATTGGCACTATAAGCCACTCGACTTGACTCTACTCCAGTTTTTTTGTTTTTTCCATCAGTGATAGTACCCGTTACTTTTTTCAGTACCTGCTCTGGTGAGGTTCCAAGCGAATGTGACGCCAACTGACCAATCAGTGGCCGTCACTGGAAGAGTCATGAGCGCGACGTCTTACACGAGAATCAAAACGAACAATGCCGAACTGTAGATCAGTTAGAAAGACTTTAAAAAACGTGCGTTAATCTTCGACATTTAGCAAAGGAAATGTCTAAAATGTCAATATTTAATAGAGGAGTCTGGTATTTAGTCTGTATTTAGAGTCATGTTGACCCCGCCCACCTTGAGGAGGTACTATGAAGTAATGGAAAACAATGTGACTGTGTCTGATACCAATCTGTCTCTGTGATTGTATACATTGTATTGTATACTTGTTGAAATAAAGCTTTATTTTAGTTCTGTTCTGTGTAGGTAAGGCTTAAAATGAGCATGTGTACCTGATAGTTTTAAGTCTGGTTGAACCCATTTTAAGAGGTTTAAATGAAAAAAGTGAGAATGAGGTGTGTGTTTCTCTCTGGCCCCGCCCGCCCCTGTGCTGCAGCTGTATACACACAAACACTTCCTCAGTCAGGTCTGATAGTTTTGCTTGGCATAGCCTGTTTTCAGATGCAGTGTACAAAGACAGAGGCGGAATACAAACAACATCCACAACAGAAGTTACACACTGCAGCTTTAATAAAGCAACATATCACCGGCTTATGTGGGGGGAATTTCCCCACCTTTGCCCAGAAGTTGAGTTTTTAGTTACAGCAATGGTGCCCCAAGTTCCAAACTGATGTATGAGCTGAGGTGTGAATGTGTCAGAGTGGCGATGATATGGGTGGGGGTGGGAGCTTAGTCTCATGAGGAATATTGCCCACGGTGCTGTTATTTGAAACCGTGGAACTGTGCAGACAGTGATCCGTCTTTTTGGTCACATGAATCATCTTCACTAGAAGTTCCATTGTGCAGCAGAAAACACTTCACTTACTGTGGTGATTGTGCAAAAAAAAAAAAAAAAAAGCTGTGCCCGAGCTCTTGATGGTAATTTTTCCCATGCTTGCATATATATGTACTCAGTGATATTGTGAAAATCAACTTAAATGCCTGAATTATCCAATAAAAGTGCAGCGAATGAATGTGGAGCGGGAGCCCAGAGGTGTTCCACCGTCGGTCAGTGTCTACGTTTTGTGAGGGACTCTCTTTGTGGAACAAAGATCCATTGTTCGCGTCATACTAAGAGATATTTGTTCGCTCCTTGTATCAATTGTCTTGATTTGATTATACACTCAGACAATATATGCAAGCGGTGCTCATGTTTGCAGTGAAGTCAGCACTATGCACAATCACATAATTCTTCAGCTGAGCCACTGGAAAAGGCTCATTATGCACGGAGCAATCAGCGTTTCATGGCTCATTTCCTTGTCTGTGATTTGATTTTGTTTGTCATTGTTAGGGGTGGCCTTTGACCTAGAAAATAAAACCCTGAATCATCCCTTGAATCTTCCTGCTATCACTTTTAAAGAGTTTAAGAGGAAATGATATGTGGTGACGTGATATCGGCTGTTTGTTTTTTTGTTGGTTACCTCCCCTTCATCCTCCTGTGTGTTTTTGGACATTAAAGACAAGCTGGTATATGAGGAGCTCCATGCAATAAAATCAGATCAACATGTACAGCTTGGAGAATGTGCTTATTAAATGGCATTATGTGCTCTAACTTTCCCCAGCTGTATTTTTTTTACGTATAATTGCAGAGCCGGTCACAGGTTGTCTCACTTTGGTGTTTTATTCCAGAGGTCAACGTTCAAAGTGACATGCCAGGTGATTATTGTTCTTTTCTTCTCTTTAACTTTGCTTTTTTCATTTAAAAAAAGAAAGAAGTATTTGAAAGCACTGTAAACAATCAGAGTTAAGTTCAAGTAGTGTATGTTTGCACACAAGCTCTTAATTTGTAAAGTCATTCCAGCTATGGAAAAGAATTGTAGTGCGTAAATGTATTTAAAAGTGCAATTTCCATATTCTACATTGATCCCTGCAGTCAAGTTAATTCTACACCCATTCCATGATTTTGACATTTCAGTTTTAGGATGAAAAATTGCAATTTTGTTAACTTTTTATTTTTTCTGGTTTAGTTATCAGGGACAGTGCACATTAGTAGACATTGCTGTAAATGCTCCACCTACACAATACAATACAAGACAAATAAGAACGATAAAGACAAATCTGAGGAAATGCTATTTAAGGCCACCATAAGAAAGAGAAGAGTGAGCAGAGGAGTCCTGTGTTTGCTGCAGTATTCGCTTTCACCCTTAGATGTCACTAATTCTTACATGAAGTATTATGAGCGGTAAAAACCGGTTCCCTCCACTGAACTTGTGTTTATTCAGATCTTTCCACACATCAATCAACAGCAAGAACGCATCACAAATTCCTCATCTTCACAATGAGTGATGGGTTATTTTTATTTATTTTCCTCAAATTATCAGAATTAAATCTCCCCAGAGAGTGAGCAAAAAGAATGAGATCAGATCCAGTCCCATATGTCTGTCACCTCTGATCCACCCTTATCAGATGTGCATCATGTGGAGCACACACACACACACACAAATCACACACAGTCATAAAGAACCAGTAATCCTCTGGGTTTAAGCACTTACAGACCAATCCCTGGGGCCCACTGTGTCTCTGAGTTACTCCACACTTCTGGCACCGTGATTGACAGCTCGGGAAACTGTTTTACAGTCGCGCTCTTGCAGCGAGTAGTCCCCCGAGCCTAGGTAATAACAGGTCTGGAGTGTTGACTAATACGTTTAGTGGTGACTCTCCATAATCAAATGTGTTCCAGCTGTTTGAGTTCTGATGACAAATTCAGGTTTTCCCTATGTGCTGAGCTTCCTTGAGAGACAAAGGAGGGATTTCCTCTGAAAGAGACAGGCAGTGGCAGCACCAACAAATGCCTTGGTACAGTTGTCAAATAGAAAGTTTCGACTAAATATAAACTCATCATTTGCAGCCGGGGCAGAAGCAAAGAAGAGGGCAACGCGTCCAACAACTTCCTCTACAGCGAGTATAATAACTTAGTTGAATTCCTCCTACTTTTAGTAACATTACTCGTACTAAATACAATAATTAAGTGAAGCAACAAGTGTATTTTGGGACAGGACCCACTTTATTTAAACAAATTCTAGCAGATAAACTGCAGAACCATAAAGGAAGCAGCATCTAAAAGTAAAGATTTTTATTTTATTTTGGCTTATTCCTTATAGCAACAACAAGAAATATGAATGATTTTACAAAGCATAACAGAATATAATAACAACAAGTGATAAGTTTTTAGGTCATAAAGAACAGGGTGGGTGTGGATTCAATGTGACTTATCTTTATCGTAGCTTATGGCAATCTTTTGACATTAAACATGTCTAATTTTCAAGTAAATGTTAAGTAAATTTGTGTTAATGTCTTATTCTGTGTGATGTTAAGGCAGCTGGAAAAGTTACAATTAAAAGTATGAGTCCATCAGTAAAATCTACATTATGTGTTTCTAAAGCAGCACGTAAACTTTTATATCTTACTTCTGATTATTATTTTTTTGCCGTGTAATTTCTTTCCTGAATATTCAAAATATGAAGAGCAGAACTGATTATAAATAGTTTTACAGAAGTAGAATAAAGCAGTCTTTCTCATCCTACATCCTTTGCAATCTAGAAGTTACCAAGCTAGCAAGCTAAGTCGCCAAGCTAGCCAGCTAATGCTATGCCAATGCTTTGCTTAGTATTGTTTTGTATTCTCTTATGCTAGTTGTGACTGGGTAAAGTAATGATGTTACAAATATCACAAAATAACCCAACTTTGCTTGACAGACTTTGTACGAGGACAGTTTCCATACACATTTAGGTGGAGCTAGAGTTGTAGCTTGACTGCGCTGTTTAAACACTAGTGGGAGTCAATATGTTGAATTGAGCATTTGTGCCTCTGCTATGCTAGGTGGTGAAATGCCTCCTTTGTTAGTATTAAGATTTTCCTGGTTGACAGATTATGTCAACAGCTTCAGCTAGTGGCTAGACCCCATTCCGTGTCTTCCTACAATCCATTAACTTCAAACAATACGGTTCTTTAAGTCGACGGAGCATAATTTCTGTCTCCTCATCAGCCTGAAAACAAGCTACTCTGGATTTGTGTGTTTTTGGTGAAGAGACTTCTTTCATTATGTGTGCGTCAAAGCCCTGTTGTGGTGACGAGCTAAGCAGCTGTTTTCCATGTAACTGAATCATTAGAATCAGTTAATCAAAAAAGATTTTTTCACAGAATCCTTCAGTACCTACTTCCTGCAATACCACTGAACGCTAAATACACCAGACTCCTCTGTTAAATGTTGAGATTTTAGACATTTCCTTGCTAAATGTTGCAGATTAACGCATGTTTCCAGCCTTTTTAATTCTTTTTAACTGATCTACAGTTCGACATTGTTCCTTTTTAACTTTCGTTTCTATTTTATTTGATTTCTTCATTTTAAGCACCTTTCATCTGTTATCATCTGTGATTTTCTTTTTGCATTTCCATTAGAAATAGTACCAAAAATAACGTTCCCAACCGTTCCATTTTCCCTTCCCTGGGATACCAAAGTAATTGTGCGGCATGGTACGGGTGGAGCTAGACAACAACAGTCAGCTAACTGGGCCTCGCCTGCGACCGGTGATTCTTGTCATCACACAGTGTATCTCTGTTAGGACCAGGCCTAGGGGAAAACCTGATCGCAACGTGAATAAGGAGATTCCCTCTTCCCAACTCCCCCCAAAAAAAACACCAGCAACACACGAAACAAACCATTTTAAAGATTTATTAAAAACAAGCACAAAAATATCTGCTGGAAGTCTGGCTGTGAGTGGTTCAAGGAAGTTTACTTGCAGCTGGGATGATCAGGCTTAGTGTGCAGGACCAATCAGCTCCCAGATCCACGTAGACACTCACACACACGTCAAGCATGCACACCTGCAACCCGTACTCATGAGGAGAAAGCAGTCACGACCTTGGGGTCGCGACAATGTCACTGACGCCGCGTCTACCAAAATGCAAGCCTGACCCAGGGCTTCACCGATCCAAACCGTACCATACTGAACTGTGTCATGATGGAAACCTGTCATAGGCGAGATTGAGTTTGACTGAACATATACATCCAATAGTAATTTGACTCCCAGCCACTTTATCTGTGTGTGTTTGTCTGAAATTCACTTTAGTTTAGTGCAATTTCACTTGGATGAACGTGTTTTACATGTATTTTAAAAGTCAGACTTTCTTTATTTTTCGAATATAAAGTAAAAGTGGATTCATGCACTGAGAAAAGAAGCAAACCATTTTTATAGTGGCAGCCTCTCTGACTGTGTCTTAGGTGAACTAACAGGAAGTATCCTCGTTAATCTTTTTTTTTTTTTTTTTGGTTACTGCCGAACACATTCTTGGGGGCATTTGAATATCTCCTAACAGTCGCTTACATAGTTTAATGGCAGGCGCTGCCACCTGTTGTTAGACTGGATTTTCAAAAGCAGAGGTGTGCGTTCAGTATCTGTGATTGTGTGTGTGAGGGTGAGTGAGTGGGACATGGGTGGTGGTGTGTGTGTGTGTGTGGGGAGGGTGGGGTGGGGGTGTCCATCCTGCTGCACAATAAACAGTTTGTTTCCCAGGAGCACCCCTCATGTTCCTGTTGTTGGCTCCATCGCTGCTCACTGGGAAACGTCCTGGCCTCTATTGTCCAGGAGGTCGGGGGTCACAGGATGCTCCTAAAGGCCTGAAAGGGGAGGTAAGAGGTTGGATAGTAAGGCCTGATAAAGAGCTCCTCCTTTTTCTTCTTCTGCTTCGTCCACACATCAGTCCTTCAAAAACAAAACGTTTAAAAATGCTTCTTGTTTGTGTTTTTTTCTCCCGCTCCACACCAGAGTTTTGGGAAATGAAATCAGGACAAAGCACAGACTTGACTGTGTCATATTGAACATCCTGATTGGCTTTAGTACATGTGTAGCGCTCTGTGTCCTTGTGTGTGTGTGTGTGTGTGTGTGTGTGTCTGTCCTTTAATGGACGTCCACAAGCTTTCCCAGACAGCAGTGGGGAAATTGAATTTAAGCAGCTAACAGAGGGTAAGGCATATCATTAAAGAAGAGAAAATACCCAAGAAAGGAGTGGTTGTATTGTGTATGTTTTTCACCACATACATGCTACACTTAAAAAAAAAAACAACCCACAGGAGCTTAAAGCTGTCGTGCATAACGATCTTCCTCTTCCTGAAAATGTCTGTGTCCTTACTTTCTCAAAACACTGAACACAAAACGCAGGCTAACACTCACAAAGTCTGATTTTTATCTTCACCCAAAACCAAACACTGCCAACGGTGAACGGTGAACACACAAAGGCTGCATATAATGCATGAACGACTACTCAGGGATCATTACACACTACACAACTAAACACACAACGCTGTCCTCTCTGCGATTAACCAGGGGGAAAAAAAGTCTTTATTTACTGCAGGGTGTTTGCACAATGCTGCATCTATGAAAATATTTATGAAAGACCGAACCGAAGTGCACTATATGCAAAACTAGCCCTTCTATAAATATAGAAATGTTTACTTAAAATAAGTTTACTTTACTTTACTGAATTTCACTTCTGTATTTAATAAGCTAAAAGCTAGCTGTAATATCTTATTCAGACGTTTTTAGGTAACAAATAAGAAAAATTCTACAAATAGACTTTTTTTTTTTACTAAAATCTACTTTCGCAGTGCATTTGTGTACACAGATATATGCACTATACCAGGATTTCCGTATAACCCCTTAAAAATGCACAAGGAAACGTATCAACACTGTTTTTGAGAGGACAATTTGATTTTGCAAACAAATGGTGGGGGACATTTTGTTATTTTCATCAGAAAACCAATGAAATCTAATGAAATGAATCATGTTTGCTCTGCTTTTGTAGGTTATTGCACTGGTGATCTGGCAACCCACGCCGCTTTGAGTGTGTGTGTATATCTTTTATTTTGAGGAAAAGAATCTGCTAATGAGGTAAGCAAATTTTTACTACATAAAACTATCCTGTAAATCTGCAGCCACTTTCACACTGTAATGTTTAACATTTCAGAAAGTTGAATTCTGCAAAAACAACAATAATAACAATAATAATAATAATAATAAAATAATATCTGCATATTATTTTATTTTTTTAATTTTATTTTTTATATTATATATATGTATGTATATATATATATATATACATGTATACATATATATACATACATATATATCTATATCTATATACATATATATATATATATATATATATATATATATACCCTAGTAGTGCATTAACACTGCTTATTTGAGAGAACTTGCAGGGACAAATGACAGGGACATCAGTTATTTCCGTTAAATATAATCAAATAAATCACGTGAGCTTTGTTTTTGTGGATTATTCCACTGTTGGTCTGGCAACCCGTGCTGTTTTTGAATATCTATGAATCTGGGAGTGATGCGTTTAACATCGGTTCGGACAGAGACAACAGCGAAAATGTTATTTTTATTATTCAGACGAGGCAGAAAACCTTACATACTGCAGCTTTAACACCCTGGCTGAGACTCTGGAACAGACGCATGCCTCTGACTGCAGCGTCGCACATTAACTGCCATATTTTTTTTGCAGCACAATTAAACACATCGCCACCAGAGCAGCAGACGTAAAACAGAGACACGGTGTTTTCATCATGGAAACTTGTTGCGCCTCACGTGGGACGAACACAAACCAGTCCAGTCCAGTCGAACAGCGGGGGCCGAGGTGTAAATCATTTTTTAAGCTCCCGTGTCTGTCTGCGTGAAACGGCATCCACGCCATATTTCCTGCCCGAAAAGTATGTTTTGACGGAGTTTGAGAAATAGTCTTATTTTGTTTTATTACACTGGAACTAAAGGTCTTTAAGGGGCCTTTAGAGTCCTGTCCTTGTCTGGACCTCGGCGTCCCGGACGAACGGGATGAGTAGACATGGCTTTTTCTCGAGACGTTCAGTCGACACTCATTTATCTCTTTTATTAACTTTGCTGCAGCTTTGAACAATATACCAGATGCTTGTTGTGTTGCTTTTTTTTTATAAGATGCTCATTTCATGGATAGCAATGGAATAACGTGATTTGTTTCTAGACTTTTTATATTCGATTAACAGATGTGACATAACTATGCTACTGTACATCATAAGTGCTATAGTGGAGGAACTGTGTTTTTTACGCAGATGAACCTTGTTTTTGCAGTGCGTTTTCTTTGTTTTCCTTTGTTTGACCCTGTCGGCCACCGTAGTTTTTCCCATAGTATGGCTTTGCAGTAATCCCTCAAACCATCTGTGACCTGATTGCCATGGCAGTGCAATTTTATGTTTGGCTTCAAGGAGACAAAACAAGACTATCATCTTCTTAAACGTCTTAGGTGTTCAGTTTTCTGGAAGAAGTACGTTATTATTATTATTATTAGTAGTAGTAGTAGTAGTAGTAGTTGTAATATTGTGTTATTTTGCAGTTGTTTAAGCAAATCTTTACACGTTAAATAGGCTGTAAAATGATTGTTGTCACAAAAGCAACACCACCTCATTTAATATCTAATTTAAGTAGCAACACCATGTCATAACAAAACATGGACAACGTCATTAAAAACCAAGTGTTTGAATGCACTTTACATTCCACCGGTGCATCATTTGCGTGTTTGCCATTATTCTCGGCGTTGCCGCGGAACGTGCGAAGACTTGTCGTGTCTCCTGTAAGGCGAGACGTTAATAGAGAGGTAACACGAGAGACAATGGGCGCAGCACACGGCCGTCCTCGCTTTCCAACCACAGGCATTTATGAATATAATGCGCACAGTGTTGGTTACATGTTCTTGTATCTTCCTGGAGGCCTGACCCTTTACCTCGGCCTGCCCCGTCATATCGGGTTAGGAGTTTCCACCGGTGACAGCTGTAAATGGTTCAGGGCTCTGCAGGATTTGTTTGTTTTCAGATCACACTGCAGGGACTCGCTGGACGAGAGACACACGTGTTGGCCTTTTTTGCGTCTCACGGTGATAAAACTGTAACCGTGAATGATGTCACTGTAAAGAAATCCGCTCTGCTGCGCGCTTCACTTGGCTCCCCGAGCGTACGGCGGTGCTGATCGGGGGCCGTCCAGGTATCCAGATGACGTGTCACTGTCTCAGTTAATTAGACTTGGGCCTGTGTTTTGAGCACTTTGACCCTGTCGGGGATTCATTTCCTGGGCCTGTTGTGTTTCTGCGTCTGCAGTTGAGGGGTTCTGGCATAATTTGCGTTCTCACTTCCCAATCCCTCTCAGATGGTGGGGTGCTTTTCCTCGTTTTATGACCAAATAAATCTGACTGGTGCCAAATGAAGGGTGGGGGGGGAGAGGGGGTCGGGGGGATGGGATTAAAATTCCCCGTTTGCTGTCTTGAGGAGCCCAGCTGCACTGCACTGTTTGTTTTCCACAGCTGCAGAGTCGAGCATTTTTTGCGAGGTGAGCCAAAGCAAAAAAACAAAAAAAAGGAAAAGGCAGAAATGCCTTATTTTTATTGGCACGCGGTCCCTTATTCACTGAGTGATAATTGTGCCGTGGAATGAGAAGAGAGAACAGACGGGGTAAGATAGCGTCAATGTGCTCCAATTTACCCAGAGCGACACTCGTCGTACAGTAGTCGCTCTCACATTTGAATTCTCGCCACTGTCGTGACCGCGTTGTACCAGCAGCAGCAGCAGCAGCCGGTGTGAGACACCAGAGCGCATCAGTGACACCACAAATAGTGACTGTCACGTCAACAAAAAGAACAGGTCGACGACGACAGGTTCAGGGACAGGGACGGCGATGTGAACTCTTCACGGCGACGTGTGCGCTGCTTTTTCCGTCACGCTTAAGGCATTATGTTTTCATTGTCCATTTTTATGGCACATGTCATGCAGAGATGTAACAAAAGGTGCTTTAAACATTCAATTTCTTTTAAAAAAGAGGAATAAAATAGAAATAAAATAGAAATAAAAATCTAATACATTTTTATTACAACTAAAGTTAGTAACTCTCAACTCTCAATTTAGCAAGTTAGATACATTTGCCTTCATATCACTCTTCATATAACTTTGTCCTCATATTATAGTGATTTTAAACATTAAAATAAATTATTTCTATCACACAGTTCATGCAAAGATGCAACACAAAATCCTTGTGTTGCATCAGTTGAATTAAAAACAAGAAAGCAATAAAACTGAAATAAAAACAACACGTCTCATACATTTTCTTTCAGAAAACACTAATTAAATCTAAAGTTAGCAAGTTATATACATTTGTCTTCATATAACTCGAAATATAACTTTGTCTTTATATTATACAGGGAGCAAGGACTGAGATGATGTGACGACATGTTGTAAAACCAGTGAGAACTAATAGACTGTGACTCCAGGACTGCAGGATCTACATCTGTTTTTATGGCACAGATAATGCAATTATTCATCCAAGGTGCTTTGAACAGTCGAGCTAAAATCAAAAAAAGCAATAAAAATTTAGATAAAAAACAACAAAAACAACACATGTCACAACAAATATCTAATACGAAGCCAATTCTGCTCCGTCTCACGTGGCGAAATGAACATGGACAGCCCTCCTTTGATCTGTATAGTGGTTACCACGGCAACCATGTCTGTAAATCACAAACACTTTAGTGTATGTGTGTGACGTTTGTTTAGACAAGAAATGCGGGCGATGTTTGTCTGTGTGTATTAATCACATAATTGTCAAACTTGACAGGTGACTCACCTCGCTCACTGCTGGCACCAGTGTGTGCAGCTGCGACTCTGACACTGTTTGGATAAGAAATGCAAGGGAGCGGGAGTGCGCGCCCCTTTATTGGTATATAATTATGATAAAATAGGTCACAGTATAATGAAGCTATTGTACCAACTGAGTTATCAGTTGTAAGTTCAAAGCAGTTCTGTAAGTGGACTAGTACTGTCCGCTACACAGTATCTGCGCCAGCACTTCTTCATGTTACTATTTTGTGACTCCAGGGCTGCAGGATCCAGATCTATAATAATTATAATTATTATTTTTTGCTTTTGTCATGCTTAAGTCATCAACCAGGACTGAGATGATATGACTACGTGTTTTAAAACCAGTCAGAACTGATAACCTTTCTGTGTCTCCAGGGCTGCAGGATCCAGATCTATAATAATTATAATTATTATTTTTTGCTTTTGTCATGTTTAAGTCATCAACCAGGACTGAGATGATATGACTACGTGTTTTAAAACCAGTCAGAACTGATAACCTTTCTGTGTCTCCAGGGCTGCAGGATCCAGATCTATGATTTTTATAATCATTTTTTATTGCTTTTGTCATGCTTATGTCATCCTATTTTGATTTGAATTATAAATTTAAAATTATATTTTTACAGCCCATTCCATGCAAAGATGCAACACAAGGTGCTTTAGCAAGAAAACAGAGATAAAAGCAACAAAAACAGCAGGTCTAATAGTCTTAAAAACCGTCAACAAATTTATTTCAGTTAGTAACACAACTCAGAACTAATAACCTCTCTGTATCTGTGACTCCAGGGCTGCAGGATCCAGATCTATGATTATTCATTATAATTATTGCTATTATTATAATCCTTAGTACTCACATGGCCAGGTAAATTGCCGCAGGAATAATACACAACTCTATATGGACATCCTGGAGGGTGTTTGTTTATAGGTCACTTCTTATTCAGGCTTTACAAAGTAATCACATATTTCTTGGTAGTTTTTGCTTTTGTAATTGTGCAAAAGTCACAAAATAGACAGTTTTTCTTTTATTTTTGTTCATAAAAATTATTTTTATTTTAAAAAACATCAGATTGCCTATAGGTTGTGCTGGAAAAAAAGGATATTTGACACTCTATATTACACATTCTTACAGCCTCTGTATATACGTTTTAATAAGTAATGTAAAAATTAGCCTAAATGCTCTGGGTTCTCAGGGATAATCAGAGATTTACAGTGTAGCTGTGGTAGATGTTCACACAGGGAGGAATGTGATGGAGAGAGCGAGAGAGAGAGGTTTTGTTGCACTTAGGGATGAACACAGGAAGAAAATGTGGTGCAGCAGGTAAAACATGTCTGTGAGCAATATTATCTGAGCTGTGACTCCACTCAGGTAATTCTCCCTAAATGCCTTTGTGAATGTAAATGAGTGTGACGAACCAGCAGGTTCTTTTTTCTTTTACCTGAATGTAACCAGCAGGTTCTTTTTTCTTTTACCTGAATGTAATCACCGCAGCTCTGACCTTATACAGCAAAGGTCACCAAAGACTAGAGAGAGAAAGAGAGAGAGAGAGAGAGAGTCCTTCTCTCTCACTCTCCACCTCCTCAAAAAAGTCCTCGTCTCTCAATGATCCCAATTTCCACTTCTGAGACATTTTAGATGCGTCTCATCACCATGACAACAACAAAAACATGGCACCTGTTTTACCTCCTACACACACACACACACACACACACACAGAGGGTTTGCACAGCTTAACCTTAACTTAACCACAATTCAAGTCTAAACTTAACCAGTTCCTCGGGAATGAGGTGGTTCTGCCTCATTAGGACCAGGTTTTGGTCTCCATGAGGACTACTGGTCATGACAAACTGCGCAGTATTCATGGTGAAGACACTCACAGACGTAATGCATTCCTTCAAACCTTAACCTCACCCTTAACCTGACCTTAACCTAAACCCTAAAACCAGGTCTTAACCCTCTAAAAAACCTTTTAAGGTGTCCTCACATTGATACACATACAATAAAAACACACACCCACCAGTTTACATGAATTCTGACGACATTCCATTGACTTACTCTAACTTAACCATAACTACTACTGGCCTGACTTTAACCCTGAACTTAACCCTAACCATACAACATGTCTTCATCTTAAAATGTAATAATTTACATGATGAGGACTTGCTTTTTGCCCCCATGAGGAAGACCATACGTCCCCAGTGAGGACACATAATTCTTTCCCGAGCCCCTTACCCTATAAAAGTGACTTCAACTTCTACCAAAGTCATTTCTTTGGTAAAAACACTTGTACTTTTTACTCTAGTGTTCCCTTTAAGGTACTTTATACAAGACTGTGTGTGGTGAGGAAAGGGGGTGGAGGGGGAGTGGGGGGCTTCTTCTTCTTCTTGACTCTTGTTGTAGAGAAAGCGAGCGCCTGCACCTGCCCCGTATGTCAACAACAGTGTCTGCAGCAGACACTTAAAGAAGAAAGGTGGCTTTTCACACCAGCAGCCTTTTACTGAATCTGCACGCTCTCCAAAGACGACAATGATCGCCCTGCTCCGGCTGCTCCAGGCTGCTCCAGGCTGCTCCGGCTGCACCGGCTGCACCGCAGCTCTTAGAGCCTCTACAGGCTTTGGGCGCCTGGACTGTGTGGCCTCCAGATTATCTCCAGACTGAGCCCCTCTACATACAAGCTTATTGGACTTCCTCAGTGCCCTCTTGTTTTCCGTGGCTCTCGAGTTTCCAGGATGCTTTCTGACTGTCTGTTTTACACATAGACAGGATCCCCACCCCCCCACCCCCACCCCCTCTCCCCCCCGTGGGGGTTGTTAGGAGGTTACAGGGGGGTAGTGAAGGGGTCAGGGAGAAACTGTCAGTCTATTTCCCTTCTCTGGCCTTGGGAAACTGCACCACAAGTCTTTTGCATATTTTTAGCGTCCTTGCTGTGTGTGTGCGTGTGTGTGTGTGTGTCCACAGGAGGAGATAAAAATGATTCCCAGTCCACGAGGACTTTTGTTTTTCACATGGATTACTTATTATTAGTTGTTTTCCCGTCTTGTTTTTGTATTTTTTTTCAACATTCTGCGTCTTCACAGCGACCGTGTCCGGCACAAAGAAGAATAATGTCCACAGTCTGAAAGTCATCATCGTCTATATGTGCTGCTGTGTAAATCCCCTGCCCCCCCCCGCCCCCCCACCCTCCATAGAATTACTGCTGGTGATTGCCTCATACTTGAACGTCTACAGCTGTTGGTGTGTGTGTGCGTTCAGGTATTACTCATGTTGTGGGGACCAGAAATCTGACTAGACTACACAGTCCCCATCATGTAAATGAATTCAATTTAAAGTTTAACACCCATTTTTTTTTTTTTATGAATTTTATTTATTTATTTCAATCCCAATGACACGTGAATCTCAGATCCACTGTGTGATGATGAAATATCTCTGGAAATGAGTAAAAAAAAAAAAGGGGGGAAGTGGCCCTTGCCCTTTAAGTAACCCCTGAAAGCATAACAACTCTTCTTCTTCTGATTTTATTTGGTAGTAACAAAGAAAGTTAAAAGGAAATGTAGTGGAGTAAAAGTAAATGTTGCTAGAAGTATAAATAAAGTAAAGTACGGATATACGTAAATTAGTACAGTAACGGAGTATTTGTACTCCGCTACGTTACAACGCCGCACACGCACGAGGTTGGATGTCACAAGACAGGGTTACACGGACAAAGACAAATCTACCATTTTCTTTTAATATCTCTGCAACAATCAGGGAGGCAGTGCTGAGTTAACACAGGGCCCACAGAGATGAAAACAATGGCTGGATTCTTCGTGGCTTGAAGATGGCTATGGGAAATGGCAGGGATGCCAGCGCTGATAAGTGACTGAGGGGCTCCAGTTACTTCCAGCTGTCTGCAGCCGTGCATGCCTCCCTGCCTCCCTCTGCGGGAACGTATGGCTCACGCATCACGCAAAACCATTTTCGTTTGCTCGTAATGCTCGTAAAAAAAAAAAAAAAATAATAATAATAATGACAATAAGAAAAAAAGTCAGAGCGGACGTACTAAATAAAATCGACAGCCTCTCACTCGGGCATGAGTTTACATCACGGGAAGGAATCTCCAGTCCTCGGAGGAGGAGCGGCGCACATGCTCCCTCAGCTGAGAAAACACAGACAGTTAAAGACTGTGACCTTGTGAGTGATAATGTTAACTCGATCAATAAAAACCAGGGCAGCAGCACATGACAGGGGGAAGAAAAAAAAGGCTGGACGCAGCATCTGGAAAGAGTCTGAGGCCTCGTTCACACTTGTGGTGCATTGACTTGCTTCGACTGTTTGGTGTCAGACGGCCGCGTGACACTGCTGTGATGTGGTTTTATACGCAACACAAACACACAAACGAGTGACTTGTAAAGCAGTTGTTCTCGCTGTAACTGAATCGTTAGACTCTTCTGTGACCGATCCTGTTGTCGCTAACTCCTCGACCGTCCAGGGTGTGACGACCGTCCAATCGCGGACAAGATTCACCGCCGCGCCACGCGTATGTGACGTCAGGTTCTCAGTACTGTCATTCCTTAATGGTCAGATTTTGAAAGCTGAAAGTTTGTTATCTTGGAAAAAAGGATGCGCACGATCAGCAGTGTTGTCGCTAAATACACCAGACTCTTCTGTTAAATATTGAGATATGAGACATTACTTTGCTAAGTGTTGGAGATTCACGCAAATCGTGTAACTGATTTACAGTTCGGCATTGTTTGCTCTGATTCTTGTGTCGGACGTCGCACTCACGACTCTTCCAGTGACGACACTCTCTGACCAATCAGTGGCCGCCAAAATTTTTAGTATCGGCTCAGCTCGCACGAACTGTACAATGGAAAAGCGCCATAATTCACGACACCACAATCACTCTAATTAGGCTCCTGCAAGTCTTTGACGCAATTTTACGCAGTCACTGCGCCACCTACTGGCAACAGGAAGTACACCGGAAGTCACACACATCATTTAATTTTCAGAAACCTGTGTGCTGACCTTAACTGCATGGTGGAA
The DNA here is from genome assembly GCF_019176455.1 of Solea senegalensis. NCBI lineage: Eukaryota > Metazoa > Chordata > Actinopteri > Pleuronectiformes > Soleidae > Solea > Solea senegalensis. Next base: position 3,344,437 of record NC_058025.1, on the reverse strand, counting down.
AACTGCCTTAAATAATGTGTGATGTGCCCAAAACCATAATATTAAATAAGAAAAACTTAAAGGCATGCTGAACAACACTAGAATTTTAATTCACAAAAACATAGCTAAAGAAAGTGCTAAAAATTACTAATTTTATACTCAAAATGATCTTTTTAAGCTTTATCCTTCACATGAGGGTCGCGGGGGGTCACTGGTGCCAATGCCAGCTGACATAGAGCGATAGGCGAGGTCACCTGTCCATCACAGGGACTCATATAGACACAAACAAGCATTCACACTCACAACTATGGTCAATTTAGAGTGTCCAATTTACCTAATCCCCTAATCTGCATGTTTTTGGACTGTGGGAGGAAACTGGACAAACTTCAAAATACTGATAATCCAAATAACTAACAAACAAACAAATTGCTCCGACATAGTCATTTCTTGCACTAGTGGCCAATATTAGTGAGTCATTTCAGTGTGAAAGAGGATTTACAGAGCTGAACACTGTAAAAAGTGTCCACGAGGACCTGTTGCTGTCATCGTTGGCTGTCCTTGTTTATCCTTTTCCCTCCTCCTCCTCCTCCTGAAACCATAAAAACCAGATCTCCATATAGACCGCAAATTTAAAAAAAACGTATATTTGTCTTGTAATTAAAATTACAACAAGACAAATATAATAAAAACACATAAGCCCATAAAACATTAATAATGTTAAATCCAGTCTGTGTTTGGGGCTGTAAACCCAGCTCCACTGAAAGCTCAGCGTCACGTTGCATTAGCGTCACCTCGGCACCGGCGAGGGCCCCTTCCTGTCCATTTGGAAAATATAAGCACATTTTCAAGCAGCACTCCAACAAGGAGAGAGTGCTTTGGCTGTCTTTGAAGTCCGTGGAAATAATGCTCCTTAAAAGCATCCTCTGCAATCCACAAAAACACCGACGGCCGCGCTTTTCAGTCAAGAGCCGCGGAGCGAGGTCCTCCCTAACAAGAATGTAAATCCACACTGGAGGACCTGCTCACTTTTGATGTCTTCTAATGTCATCTACTCTTTTGCAGGAGCACACGGGGGTATTATGAGATTCACTCATTCATTTATGATTAGTGGTCGTCTGTGCGCTCTGACAGAAGCGTGTCCCACTTTCATGTGCATTTTATTGTCATCCAACACTTTCCTGTCTTGAAACCAGGGGAGAAAAAACAAAAAAAAAGATATGACAAATGCAACAAAACACCAGAGAGACGCAACGGGAATAAAACTTTTTGCAACAGCCTTTTATTTTCCCCTTTGCCTGCCTCAGTTTAGTGTTTCAGTTACACCCTTCAGGCTGTAAAAACTGTCATCTAATCATATCCTCGCACAGTCTTAAATGCCACATACGCCCAGAGCCGCGTGGAAAGGGGACCTTTCTGCGGATTAAAACGGATATGAGGTTATTTTTGTGAGATCCATGATTGCGCCCGAGACACTCCCGTCCATACTTAGCGTGATGACTGACTGAGGAGGTGAGGTAATATGGCAGCGGGGTGATGCAAACCACTTGTGTAGGTTGATCTGTTGTTTTTGTTACATGATGTCTGATGGTTCCCATACATGAAGAAGAAGAAGAAGAAGAAGAAGACTTTGAAATGTCCTAAAATGACTGTGTTAGAAGTTAAAGTCACTTTTTTAAGAACGTTACTTCAGTAAAAGTCTTAAAGTCTACGATGTTTTCTGTTCGTCAGAAGATTTGGAAATGTTCTATAGACGTATACACTTCACGCTCTGGTTCTCAAAACTGTGGTATGTGTACCACCATTGGTACGCAAGCTTCCTCTGGTGGTACTTGGAGGAAAATCACAAATACTGTTCTTGTATAAAGAATCTAAAAGGTGATAAGAAAGTCACAATTTTTTTTATGATACTACTTAAGTAAAAGGCTTAAAGTAGTATATGACATTTTCTGTACTTAAATATCAAAAGTCATTTTTCTGATATAAAATGTTTTTAAGCTAAGTATATGACATTTAAGTCGCTTTTCCACTGCACGGTCCCGCCACGCCTCGCCTCGGCTCGACGCGGTTTGGTTGGTTTTCCATGACTTCATAGCTCCTCCTCAACATGGGCGGAGTCACCATAGCACGACATCATTTGTGTGAAACTGCCGTGACGTTGTTTTATACGCGTCACAAACAAACTAGTGACTTGTTTTCAGTGTAACTGAATCATTAGAGTCAGTTGATTCAAAAAGATTCGTTCACAGAATCGTTCAGTACTTCCTGACTGACTGAACGCTGGGTTCTGACTTGTCTCACGATCGCCTGTCGCTAAATACACCAGACTCCTCTGATAGATTTGAGACATTTCCTTTGCTAAATATTTAAATATTATACAAATTGCAGTTGCTGTGGTTACAGTTAGTCAGCAGCAGCTTCACGTTAGCGGGAGGAGCTAACGTGTAGTTGCGCTACAACAGCCACAACCACAACACTGTGTTTTTGTGTCACACCCTAGGGGTGTGGTTAAATGTAATATTGGCCCTTTTCCACCTATGGTTTCCTCCTACAGTAGTACCTACTCAATGTGGGCGGAGTCATCACTGCTCGGCTGCATGAAAACTGCCGTGACTTTGTGTTACACTCACACACAGACACACACACACACAAACGAGTGACTAGTGACTTGTAAAGCAGTTGTTTTCAGTTCATTAGAATTGAGAGACAAAAATGAACAATAATTGTCCACAAATTAAGGACGTTTTGAGCCTTTATTTGCACAAATAAAAAGGTGTATTAATGTGGTAAACTGACACAGAATGTGCAGTGGTAAGGAATGTTTTCTTGTTTATATTACGTCTGTAGCCTTGGGGCAAAAATGGTACAACCTTGTTCCTAAATTTCGATTTAATTCACGTTGTAGAGAGTAATTTACGGCATTGTACGAGTGAGGGAACCTTTGGCGTACAGAAATGTCCTCGTCTTGTTCCCCTACCTTTGTGAGTGTGAGGTAGTCTCTGCTTCCAAATTCTAAAACCTAATGGAGACGTTGTGGATTAGCGAACGTACCCGAGTGTGGTTTGGCTTCAAAGACGATCAGGTGATACGTGAATCTGCTGAAGTGAGACGGACGCAGCGGCAGGAGCAGGAGTGTGATCTGACGCCAGTTTAACAAGTATTATTACACGGACTTGACAGGTTGAGTTTGGCCTAAAAAAAAAGAAAGAATAAAAGACGTGTTGGGAACAGAGCGGCAGATCAGAGAGAAGACCGAGGTGGAAGTGAAAGTGTGAGGCGAAAACGTAACGAGGAGATGGGAATTAGTGCTGAATTAAGCACCGCTTTGATTGGGAAGCGATTGACCGACGGTTGGCGAAACATGAAAGGACGACCTTGAATTCTCCAAAGCGAGTATGGATTGGCGCTTTCTCTGCACACACACACACACACACACACACACACAAGCACGTGTGTGCTCTGACACACAGGAGTGCTCCCATCTCTGCAGTTTTTTCTTCTCAACACACAGTCACGTACGACAAGCCAGAGAGTTGAGAGAGCAACTTCAAAGTGAGGCAGATGCAGCGACAGCATCCTCTGAATAAATTTTCTGGCCACCAGTCGATCTGCCCCCGGGCTAAGATTGTGGCTGTTCACAATCTCTCTCCTGACCCCCAATCAACTCCAGCTCCGCTCAAAAAAAACCCCCCCGATCCTGCTCTAACAAGACAGTCAGAGGCAGAGAGAGAGAAACGGAACCTGTGGAAATAAAAGGGAGAAACAACATTTCTCTCACGACGCTCATTTTCGTCCAAAGATTTGGTTGTGATGTATGTTATTTTTTCAATGTAGTGCAGCTGTAGTGGTAATGGTAAGAGTGGTAAATAAATCAGTGTTTCAGGGACTTTGCAGCGGCAGATAAATATCTGAAATCTATCAGGCAGTGATCGTGAATGCATGATTCTGTCGGCTGGATTCTGGATTTAAAACAAAGCAAAAAAGCCAAAAATAAATACTTATATATAATATTTTTTTTAATAAATACATATAATTGCAATTATTTTTAACATTTCACCCAGTGACTCCATACGTTCCTTAAAAAGACATAGAGAAAATAATAAAGAAGTAGTAGAAAACTATTAAAGAGTTCATAAAATATGGCAGAAATTGAAGGTAAAAATAATTCTACTTTTTCACAAGTGTACAATCACATTTTCTGATTGTATGAATTGCTGTTTTTCATAACTCCAAAACTAGCCTTAAAGAAAAAAAAAGAGCCTTTAATATTTATACAAGGAGGCGTGGTCTATGGGGGTGGGGCCTGTTTTTACTGTAGCCCACAATGGACAAACTAGACTAAGTATCTTTTGAGTTTTTAATGCTAACTGAAGGCTACATGTTAAACTTTACTAATACATGTTACTAATACATGTTGGTAAATCTTACATACTTCAACAATTATTTCATATTTGAGTGAGAACATTGTGTACTTTTGAACTGTCCAGGATTATTTTTTTGTAGATGTAATTTAAAAGTTGGTAAATGTAAATGTTATTAATGTAATAAAAGAATAGTTACACGTTCATAATCAATGGGATTGAGCGTGTAAACAGAATTTATAAATGATAAATAAGTCAGGTTGTTTGCCTGGTTTATAAGACGCTGTCAATTTTAAATCCTAATTGTCCATGATTGTTTTTGTACAAGTTGGGTCCCTTTCATCATTTATATTAACAGTATTTGTTCAATAATTCCTAAAAAGTACATTAATACCATCAGATACTGTAATTACTGTATATTCCTAAAGAAAACACAGATTAACTGTACACCACTTTTACTCCTTACCATGACTTATTGTCTTTACTACCTGACAATACTTGTTCTTCCAAAATCCCAAACTTAATAAGTTTAAGGTGTAAAATTAAAGTAAATTAGAGGTCTTAAACTTATGGCTTGTGGGCCACATGCAGCCCTGTAATGGATTTCATGGGGCCCACTGATAATAATATAGTATCGGTCTATTTTTTGTTATTTATAGATTAATTTTGCATCATTTGGTGCGATATCTCTTTTCTGTCGTTTGTAATATTCTCTAATCATGCTGCTAATATTTCCTCATGTACAGTATATACTATCGTGTGTTTTTAAATTACAGAATTTTCATTGTTATTTATGTTATTGTTATGTTATTTATGGTATTGTGTATCTCGTTCATCTGTAGCAGAGTCACAATAATCCTCTCGAATCTTTAATCTGTGTTTATTGTAACGTCCTCATGTAAACATCCTGTTTATTACAGTATTTATGTTCCTATTTCTTATTCTTCTTTTATCACGTTTAGTACTTGAATGGATGAATGGATGAAAACTCTCCAAAAGTCCATGTGTACCGTACAACGACAGTAAATAATCTAATCTAATCTAATTTGATATCATTTTAATCTTACATCACATTTGGACTTGACCAGGCCATAGATGCTCATTGACCCCGGGGTCGTTTGAAGTAAATGTTGAGCGTCTTCAGTCGAGCTTTGATGCTCAAACAACACTTTGTTTATTTTGTGTTTTCTTTCTTTTTCTGGGCATAATAATAATTTGACTTTATTCGTCACAGTCGTGTTAAATTTCCGGCTCAGTGGGAACATAATTAAAGCCAGTGGTGTTGGAATTGTGTGAAAAATGAAAATGTTCCGTATTTAAGAGACATTTGTGTCCAACAACTGCCTCGGTGTGTCATTACTATTATTATTTTTAACTGTGTTGACTTGTTTTAATATTTGATTCGAGTCTTTATTAATCATTTATCAGGCTATGGTGCCTGAGCAATGAATAATTGTAATTGCGCCTGCTGGGACCCGCGCGGTCTATTACACGTGTGACATGTGATGTGCTTGGAGGAGAGACACACGCTGCTGCTGCTGCTGCTGCTGCTGCTGCTGCTGCTGTTTCACGCTGTTTTGTGTCAGTTTGGTGCAAAAAACTAAAAATAATACGCTGGAGTTTTAAAGTCAAACCAAAGGTTTTTAGTGTCATGAATTTGGACAAAGAAAAAAAAAAATCTAGCTTGAGCATCGCACATCATTTGGAAAAAAGTGCACACGGCGCTCTCTGCATATTGTATCATCGCCCAGAAAAACAATGATGTGCTGCCCTGAGGGCAAATATCCACCTATAAGTGTGTGTATGCGTGTGTGTGTGTGCGTGTGTGCGAAAACCCACAATTTTAACTACCCTGCATGCGGTATGAAGATGTGGCATGCAGCCTACACATGTTGCCTTTAACTGCATACAAATACACACAATGATGTGCCGTGCACACACACACACACACACACGCACGCACACGTGGGAGGAGTGGGGATCTAATGAGGCCCGTGGAGACACTGCTGAATTGTCAGTCAACCCTCAGCCTGCTGACATGCAGTCGACAGCATCAGTGGCTTCTTTTCCTAAAAACCGTGGAAGGCTGTCGACTTGCATCACAAGTTAAGAAAAGTCTGAGCGGCCAGCGGAAGACAAGATGGAGTAATACGGAAGTGTAAAAAAAAAATCATTTTTAAAAAGGCTGTTTTTGAAGAGATTTCTTTTTCAGGGTCAGTAGGTATGACCTCGCCTCGGCACAGTCCCAGGTACTTTTTCTTTAGTACCTGCTCCATCAATATGACTTAAAGAGAGGAGAATCTCCCAATGTTCCAAATTGACTTACATACATCACCAATCATCACCAAAAGTTCAGAATGATTTATCAAAAAAAAAAAACTGGAGACAGGAAGTTGCTAACAGGACGACAAAAGAAATGTTTTCTTTCCAGTCCCTTACCATTTCCAAACACGACGGGAAACTACAGTGGCCTTCACAGACCAGAAAAGATGTAAACACTCTCTGTCGTTTCCATAGGCGTCCAACAAATGTGCCTTATTTTAAAGCACTGGGTAATATATTCATACAATCAGGTGACGTATAATTAACTGGACCTTTAACATGATTGTTTGAGTTTTTTCCACATTAAAATGTTCACTAAAAATATAGCAACGTGTTTTTTGTCACATTTCATGTTAATGTAAGTACATTTTTTCTCTCTACATTTGTTTAACTACAGTGCTATTTTTCTACTCTTAGTAGTACTTTTCATTTACACACATAGTATTTTATGTACGTCTATATTTTTATATTCTACTATTTCCATTCTCTTCTCTGCCACAAGTTCAGTGTACGATGCCTGCGTACAGCGACAATAAAGGACTCTTTATCTTGACTTATTTTCTGCCAATAAACATTTTTAATGCATGTTTTTAAAGGCACGACACAGAACTGTGTGCGGTTTACGCCACATAATCAAAGACATAAAAATTTGTTCTTCCACGACAGCGAGCTAAATCTGTCCCTGAGAGCGAGAGAGAGCGAGAGAGAGCGAGAGAGCCACGCTTGTCGTGGGTGTCCTGAGTGTTGTTGTGCCTACAGTTGTGCCATAATAGGCCACAGTTATCCCAGGTGTAATTGAGCTTTATCTTTCCCAGCGTATTGTTTCAGGACATGCAGACATGCAATTTACATGGCAGCGTGTAATTATGACTTTCTCGCTGGCCTGTCATTTTCACACAGAGGCAGCCAGTGTGGTCTGTAAGTGCTCGCCCCGACAACTCTGGCGACACAGGGCGAGTCACACCGCGCATGGTTCGAAACGATGCTATCGTGCATCGCGATTAAACGCACCCGTAATAAGTTTTGATCGTGGTGAAAACCATTCATGTCTAGCTCGCCAACGTACAGCCCGGGTGATTTCTTTTTGAAGTGCCACAAAATGAAGTCGGTATTGTTCCAGGACGCCATTGTTTACAATGCTGTTATTTAAAGATACAGTATGTAACATGTAGCTAAATGTATTTATGAGTCTGTGTAGCCTTCAGTCAGCATCAGAACTCAAAATGGTAATTCAGGGGTAAATAAACTCATGTAAAACTACGTATAATTATTACATCTTCAACAGTTCCTGACCTTTCTGACCTTTAAAAGTCTTGTTTTTAAAGATGTAATATTATAACATAATTTGTTATGACTTTATTCTCATAATGTTACAAAGTTACGACTTTATTCTCATAATGTTACAACTTTATTCTCATAATGTTACATTGCTACGACTTTATTCTCATAATGTTACAAAGTTACGACTTTATTCTCATAATGTTATGACTTTATTTTCATAACGTTAGGACTTTATTCTCATAATGTTACAATGTTACAACTTTATTCTAATAACGTTACAATGTTACGACTTTATTCTCATAACATTAAGACTTTATTAGGACTTCATTCCTATAATGTTACAATGTTACGACTTTATTCTCATAACGTTACGACTTTATTTTCACAACGTTAGGACTTCATTCCTATAATGTTACAATGTTACGACTTTATTCTCATAACGTTACGACTTTATCCTCAAAAGATTTAAAAGGTATTTCTTCAGCTTGGTCCTAATACTCTGTAGTAGAATAATAATCAGTCAATGATTTTTTATTATTTTATTTATTTTATATAATATGGGCTGATGTGAACTGTATGAATCATGTGTGAGTGTGTGTGTGCTAAAGGGTTAAAGGACATGGCGGTGAGTGAAGTGTCGTTTTTCAGCACTGACTCCTCCTCCTCTCCTCCCTCTCTCCTCCTCCCTCTCCTCCCTCCTCCTCCTCCTCCTCCTCGGACTGGCTGCGCTTTTCTTCCACTTGAACAACCAAGTAGTTTTTACTGGGCACATTCCCCGGCAGCAATGTGGAGGGAAAGGGCGACCACGTTCAGCTGAAGAAGAAAAGAAGAAGAAGAAAAATCATCGTCGCGTCCGGGTTTTTGTTCTTTCTGTTTTTGTTCTTTCTTTTCGCTTTCTTCTTTTTTGTTTAATCTTACGTGGAAACAAACACGCTCGAATCGCTTGAATTAAACTTGTTGTTGTTGTTGCTGCAGTTTTTGGACGGTTACTCACAGTTCATATGACTGTTACGGTTCATTGTGGATGTTAAAGGAGATGAAACCGGACGTGTTTCTCTTTCCTTGACTCACCGTTTTCTGCTGTTTGTGGTTTTGGACTTGAGTTGAGTTTTTTTGGGGGGTTTTTTTTCCCGGGGGTTTGGAGTTGAGTGCAAGGAGCAGGACAGACTCCTCATTCCTCAGGGAGACACAAGTTTGTCCTCAAGCTGCGGAGGAGCAGAGCAGGAGCAGAGCAGGAGGAGGAGGCGAAACTAAGTTGCCAAGTTGCTGCGCATCCGGTCACTCAAATTCCCTCTCGTTTGCAACTTTTATCTGTGGATTATATTGTTATTTTCTTTTTGGAGGGTGGTGGACACGATGGCGCACAGGATCCGTGGATGAACTGCGGAGTTTTTGAAGCATGAACATTTCCTTGTAGTTGGTCTTTTCTGGACTACACCGATCTGATATTTCCAAAGAAAGGAACGAGAGAGAAACGAGTCAACTGTTGTTGTTGCAGCGACAGTTTTTCTTTCCGTTTTTTTATTATTATTATTATTATTGATATAACGCGTCCACTGGTGTTGTTGCCAAAATGCCACAGCTGAACGGAGGCGGTGGGGACGACCTGGGGGCCAACGATGAGATGATTTCGTTTAAAGACGAAGGGGAACAGGAGGAGAAGATCTCGGAGAACGTGTCCGCGGAGAGAGACTTGGACGATGTGAAGTCGTCCCTGGTGAACGAGTCGGAAAACAACAGCAGCTCCTCAGACTCGGAGGTAAAACAAACAAACAAAAACACGCGTTTTTACGACATTAGAACGTGACATAAAAGAGCGTAAACCACCGCCAAGTCGCTTTTAAACAACAAATCCCCATTGAGAACAAAAAACTAAATTTTCGTGTGTGTTAAAGTGTTATTAAAGTAGTCAAATACACTCTTAAACAATGGTAAATTTAACTGTAACTTTAACATTCTCAAGTTAATCAGAAATGGTGTTTAATTGACCCATTTTGCGTTACTTAAACGCGATTTTAGACGCAAATGTAATGCTAAAGTAGTCAAATACACTCTAAATTTAACTGTTTTAATGTAACTTTAACATTTAATCTGTTGAACGTGACACTAGTCTAGAGTTAATCAGAATTGGTGTTAAATTGACGCATTTCGAGTTACTTAAACACATGTAGCACATTTAAAGTTGTCCAATTTCGCACCAATTACAATTTAGGACCACATACCCCTGAAACTGTTAAATGTAACTATTTTAGTGTAACTTTAACCATAAAAGAGTTAACATAACACTAGGATTGAGTTAATCAGAAATTGTGTTAAATTGACCGTTTTGGTGACTTAAACAGTGTAAAAATTACAACAAAAACGAATTTAGTTGTCCAATTTAACACCAATTCCAATTTTTACCAAATACGCTCTGAAAGTGTGTTACATTTAACTATTTTAGTGTGACTAAAATACACTAAAAGAGTTAAACGTGACACTGTTCTGGGGTTAATCTGTTTTAGTGTTAAATTGGCCCGTTTCGAGTCATTTAAACACTGTAAAAATGACGGCGTACCTTTACTACCGTGTCAACAAAACAACAACAAAAACATAACTGAATCTTGTGTCATAAGCTACTCTGTAAATTTAGCTTGTTTTAAAGTTACCAATTCCAATTTAGGACCAAATACACTCCATGTTTGTTAAATTTGGTCCTAATAGCACATTTTTGGATTTGGTGTAACTTGAACTCTGCGACATTTAAAGCCCCTCCTTTTACTTTTTTTTTTATTTTTTTATTTGGAGTTGTCCCACTCTCAAAAAAGACAAACAAACTTGGCGGAGGTAAGAATGTTCCACTTCCACCAAAGTGAACAAAGATGTGATTTATTTCATGTTGAATGGTGAAAGTTTCAATAGTTTTTTCTTTCTTGCTTGCTTTCTTTCTTTCTCCCCTCCTCTCCTTGTGTCAGCAAGCAGAGAGGCGCCCCCAAACCAGAGCCGACTCAGACAGTTATGAGAAAACCAGAGACTATTTCAGTGAAGGTAACTAAAAATAAATAAATAACCTGAACTCACACTGAAGGAAGAAAGTGGTTGACTGAACTAACTTTTGAAAAAGACCAAGTTGTATGGAATCACTTTGATTGTCTAAATAAATGTTACTTTCTCAACCATTTTTTCCACTTTCAGTGTGAGTAGTTTGTACAAAACGTTGCTTGTGTTTGTGTTTTAACATCGTAATAACTTACTTTATGACCCCCGCAGCTCTGAGGAGGCAGCAAGACGGTGGCTTTTTTAAGAGTCCTCACTATCCCGGGTACCCGTTCCTCATGATTCCTGACCTCACCAACCCCTACCTATCCAACGGTTCGCTGTCTCCCACGGCCAGAACGGTATGTGTCGCTGTGGACATGCATGCATGTGTGTCTCTCTGTCTCTGTGTCTCTCTTTGCTTTCCTTTCTGTATTCACTTGCACTCAGGAAAGAGAGAAAAAAAGAGAAAGAACTTTGGCTGTGTTTAAAAGTTCCCTGTGCACTGACAGGCCGCCGCCATATTCCCTCTGAGTGGCCTCTCAAGAAGTACTAACTACTTCTTTGTTCTTTTTTTTGGGGATATAAATTTCTCCGTGCCACCCACCCTCGTCGACAGGACTCGCGTTTGACAGCTGTCTCATTCCAACTCAAAGTCCACACACAGGATTAATCACAGAAAACACACCGCGGGTTTAATTATACACTTCATTGTGATCGAACGTTTTTTGAGAAAGCTTGAGTTTTTATCTCATGCCTAGCAGTTACTCCCTCCCTGTTTTCAAGGAAGTGTTTTTGTGGTTGTTGTGTGTATATTTTGGACGCGTCTGCAGAAAAATTGAGCGGAGCGCGGCGGCGTTTGCCGGAGTCACAGCGATGTACGCTCACCCTGCTTTGACATTCACATGGGAGGCATTTCCCCCTGCTGTATTCACAACAGCCATGAAGCGCATGTTGTGCACATGTGACCGACACTGACACACACTCAGGGAGTTTCAAATCAAGCACGTGGCGCTAAAAAATGCGAGTTGATTTGCAATCGTTTTATTCTATATTTTTTTTAAATGACTTTATGTCTATATTCTAATGCTGTGGTTCTCAAACTGTGGCTCATATACCAGCAGTGGTACACAAGATTCCTGTGGTGGTACTCGGAGCAAAATCAGAAATACTGTTCTACTTAGAGTAGAGTGCGTAAAAAATAGCAGTAAAAAGAATAATAAATTGAACAATAATGATAATTAGAGTGACCTTATCTTATACTACATCTTATACTAGCTTGTGAAGTATAAGTACAAGTTAAAACAACTGTTTTAATGCAAGTTTGAGATATAAATTGCAAGATGTGATCAAAACCAGTGATGAATGGAGTGATTGTACACACAAAAAAGGTAAAAGAATCACCGTAAAAACACGATCTGACTCTACTATATAAAGCCTATTTCACTCTAAAGTAGTGCGTTTATAACCCGGTTTCTCGTTAAATGTTAAAAGTTATCTCGACATACATCGATGCTAACCGCTTGGAAGATGAATGACTCCTGCGGTCTTGCGATAAAGTCGCATTTCTGGCAAAAACAGAGCGGACAAAAGAGGAAATAAGCGTGTTTACCCGGGTTTTATGTTCCCGCTGACGCAGATCACAATCAAAGCTGATACAAATCTGCGTCATTCGACACCCGAGTGAAATAAAAACCTGTTTAAACACAGGGTTTTTTTGGCCAGTGAGGATGGGGATGCTATAACTGATGTCAACGCCGAATTCAAAGTTAGTTGTTGTTGTTGTTGTTGTTGTTGTTGTTGATGATTCATTCACTTGTTACGTGGTTGTGTCACAGTTGTTGCCGTGGTTTGTTTACCGTGCCGTAAACCTTTGTTTTTCCACTCATGACTAAAACTTACCGCGTTTAACGCGGATGATGACGGCGGCGAGTTAGAGAACTGGATTGACACCAGTTTGAGTGATGATGTCAACAAAGGAAGGGAGGATTAAAAACAAATGTGCACCAGTATCTGGACTGAAATGTGGGACTCTGCAAACTTCCTTGAAATAATTCCTGCTTCTCTGAGCTCATCCATCCCCCAATGCATGTCATCTCTAAAAAAAAAAACTTTCGTTAAGGCCTGGCAGGCATGTGACTGAAAAGACCAGCCCTCCTCCTCCCCCTCTTTTCTCTCTCTTTTCACTGTTCTGAGCCCACTCCCCCTCTCCTCCCCGTTATCTTCCATTCAATTAGAAAGGCGTTAGTTGACCATTGTTATTCTGAGCAGCCTTGATGGCTTCATTGGAGGTCTCCATTGGGGCTCATTAACTAAATGGCTCCTCTTCTCAAACTCAGTTGATGCATATCTCTGCGTCTGCGGCCGCCAGAAGTGTTTTCCCCCCCCTCTTCAAAACAACAAAATACTTTGTGTTTTTTTGCAGACAACTTAAGGAGATGTTATTGGTTTAATGAGGAAACAAAAGTCATAGTTATCGGGTTATTTAGGAAAAGCTAGAGTTATCTTTTTACTGTTATCACAACTTTGAGTCCCCAACTTTACAGATATCAGCGTGATATAAAGTTTTAAAGTACATTGTCTTGCATTCACCACATAGCTATAACAGCCTATTTAAGTTCCGACAGGATGTTCAATATTCTGCTTGTGTAAAGTAGTAAATAACAGCTGTGATATTTAGGGTTTCTTTTCCGATAACCAATCTAGTCATTTGAAACAGTATTGGCCAGTTATCGATGCTTAAAAAATTAGTTTAAAGAAGTTTTTTTTATCCGAACATGACAAAAATAACATAATAGAATGCAAAGTAACTACATATAAGTAATGGCACTATTTATTTAATCAAACAAAATAATAATATTTCTGTGACTTAAAGGGAAAAGAATAAAGTAAGGAACTTTAGCTTAACTCTAGCTCTACTCCTGCTATTTTTCTGTCTTTTTAAATCAAATAAACTGTTGAGTTTTAGTTGGGTTTAAATTTGAATTTATTCCGAAAGTATTGCAAATTGAGTCAAAATAGGATGCTGTACCTATTTCAGTCACCGCATTAGTTTCTCCACACTCACAGCTTTTATTCTAACATTCTTTCATTAAAATACATAGTAGTTAATATTTTGACGACGTCTCACATACTACAGCTTGCCTTGAAATGATTATATCCCAATTTAAATGACAATCCATGTGCGGAACACGTGTAATTACATTTCCCTTTTATAATAATCTGAGTGCTGTATCTTTATGTATCATTCCTTGTCTTTGTGTTTGTGCGTCACTCGTATATTAAAAAAAAAAACGCCTCTCACTTCCTTGTGGCGTTTGTCCGGAGAAACGAGGCTGAAAACTAAAACCGCAACAAATAATTAGAGAGGATTTGAATTTTTTTGGGAGGTATAATCCTCCGTCGCAGGAACAAAAAGGAACGAGGTCAATGGGACAGGGGTGAGCTGACGGTGTCAATCATCGCCGTGGCAGAGAACAAACAGGCAAACAATGGCTGGCATACTTAACAGATGTCTCCAACTCCCCGTGCTCAGCGCTCCAGTGCGACTGCAGTGCGTTTGATTGATGGCAGGTTTGACTTAGTACCTACTTAGGCCTGAAGTCAGGGGTTGGTTTGTTTACACCTGTGGAGGAAGCTGAATACAGTCAGATTTACTGGAGGATGTTTACCGGTGCCTTGCAGCCACAACTTAGTGGAACTAATCAGCTGTGCTGCAGCTGCATTTATTATGAATGTTAGCAGCGTTCTGTGGGATATGTGCTGATGGCTTTGTGAGATAAAAATTGCCCCACGGGTAAACCTAACTTGTGTTGTCACCTCTCTCTCCCTCTCCCGCTCCCTGCTGTCTTGAAATACAACCCGTCCGCCCGCAAACGGTTTTATTACCTCACCCGAGGAGGTTACGCTTTTACACATGTTTGTCTGTGAGCTGCATAAATCAAAACGTTCAATGAAATCAGGGCCGGACAATAATTCAATAAACCTTGATGCCGATAAACAGTTTCAACGTAGAGGGGTGCAATATTTACGGACCGTGCAAACACACTTTTAGACACAGCAGCTAATTACTGGGAATGTTTGGCCTCAGGTTTAAGCTGAAAATCACAATTAACTTCTCTCTTAATTCAATTAAATCAGTTTTTATTGTGATAATTAACTATGTCCATCAGCTGTAGATAACATTTTCCATGGATATACTGTAGGTTGTGGCAGAAGGAAGATACATCACCGATATCACAACCCACGATTATCTACTAAGGATGTACGATGTTGGACTTTTGACTGATATCGCATCGCCCAACTGCAGAGGTCATTCATTCTCTAATATTGAAATTGCATCTCTAAGTATGCCGTTACTTATTAATTTAAGTTTTGTTTTTTTACCTCTTAAACTGTTAATAAGACATTTGTGCTGATGCATTTATCACCTACTTATAACTAGCTATTTCAAAAACAGCATAGCAGACACAAGACGGTAGAGATTGTATCGTACTTTACTTTTTTTCCAGATATTTACCGTAGATATCAGACCTGCCGATTTTTACCAGTGTCGGTCCGTTACCCAGCGTTGTAAGAAAGAAATGATCACATTTTGGTGTGCAGAGATATGCAGACGACTGCGTTCTCTACTTATACCGTGTCTTCTGACTTACGTGGCTTGTGAATGTAAGATGTTGGATATACGTAATGACTAAACCCCCTCTGTCAGTCATAGCCCCCCCTTTTTGTAAGAGAAAACCCGGAAAAAGAAGCACTAAATGTGATATAAAAGCTACACTGAGCACATGCAACATGAATGTGAAAAGAGACGTCTGCTTCCTCTGTCATGTGACGCTTAAGGCAAATAAAAACTAGACAGATATTGGTATATCAGACACAAGAAATTGGTATCAATTCATCCCTATTTCATAGATTATGTGATATATACATGTATTTGAAACACTATAGCATCACGTTTCTAGTCAGAAAATTGGCAATTGTTGGTAGAACAGTGTGTCGCTGTGCACATTTTCACATTTCGTCATTCTATTTACAATCCCCCCCTCCTATGTTCTGACAGCCTTTGTGTAAAGATTGAGTTATAATCATAAAAACTATGTGAATCAGTGCATTCGGTGCATGCCAGTATATTTACAAGCGCGCACACTCGAATAATAGATACAAGATGTTGCACAAGAGTCGTCCTGAGGTGATTTCACCCTGCAATGTGCTACACGGCGGAGGATTACAGGCCTGAACTTTAAAAATTTGGATGTGGCAACCCTATCATGAGCAATGAGAGACAGGCCTACATGGGATCAGCAGAGAGTTTCCCCCCCGGGGGCCAAGCATAACTGATTTAAAGCCTGCTCAGAGCTGACATTCCGCTGTAATCCACCGAGAGCTGAGGAGGAGGTTTTATGTTTGCAGAGATGTTCCACCAGACTTCTGCCTGCCGAGGACTGCCGAGCCAAACTGTTTGTTTTTTTTCCCTCTCCCCCCTAAAGACAAATCCAGCTCATTGTTTGTCGATTCATGGGTGTGATTGTCACCACATTCAGTGCGTTTTTCATGCACAGTTTGTTATTTAATTGGACTACTGACCTTGCTCCGGCGTACAAGCACGAGCAGAGAATCGTTTTATTGAATTTAGTGTGTCTGAAGTAGGCGGTAAGCAGAAAAAGAAGAATAAGGACACTCACTAACGACTATTTTCATAGTCGATTATTCTCTCGTATATTGAGTAATCGTTTGGTCCATAACATTTTAGAAAATGTTGTTTCTCAGACCTGGAAAGGATGATGTTCTCAAATGTCTTGTTATGTCCAAAAACCAAAATTCAGTTTTAATGATTTTTTTTGTTATATGGAGCAAAGAAAAGCAGAAAATATTCACATTTAAGAAGCTGAAAAATCAGAAAACATTTAAAAAAAATTGACAATTCATTCAGTCGAGTAATTGTTTCAGCCCTACTTTGGACTTAACCAAGGACCAAATTTATGCGCTGACAGCTTTAGTCTTCGGTTCATGGATGGTAGGAATAGATGGAGCATGCTAACAGTTAGCCACCAGCTAAATGTGCGCTGTATTAAGTGAACAGGAAACCATCTTATGCTAAAAAGCTAAAAGGGGACATCTAGCATCGCAAAAGCAGACACTCTACATGTTAGTGTTTGTGTCCTTGGACGAGGACAGTAGTTTGACTTAACTGTGCACTTAAATGTACAAAGAGTGGGAACCAAAACCTGCTGTTTCCACAGATAATTGTGGAAAATCTTAAGGTAGAAGCACTAGCATGCGCTGGAATCAATTTATTAAGTGAATAGTGTCTGACTCCCCACTCCGAGCGCCGTTCTGTGTCTTTTTGCGATCTATGAACTTTAAAATATTTAATAACCACATTCCTTGTGGTGTGGGGCAAAGAAACCAGAAACTATTCACATTAAAGAAGCTAATTCTTTATTAAACAACCAAACATTCGTTGCAGCCCGACTGTCAATGGAGTAAAACTATAGTCACGCTAACATGTTAAGTAACAAGTATTTTAAAGGTCCTGTTTTGGCCTGTTTTTGTTATTTCTTCTCTGCCACGTACTGACTGTTCCTGTGTGGATGGAGCGGTGCCAGATTAAATCCGTGAACACATAACCTCGCTTGACGCCACCTCCTGTCAGCCTCATCAGCACTTTGAGATAACTCTGTTAGTACATCATCACCGTCGCCACTAAAGGGTGAAATGCCTCTTGTGTGTGAGAGGTGGCATGTAAGCGAGAGCAAATATATCTTCATCAAATCCACAGTGGGGACACTGCAGCTCCGGAGCCATCGCCGCGCTGAATAGAAAACGGTTTGAGATTGAAATATGAATTGGGGAAAAAAAAACGCTCGTATGAGTCTGAACATGTCGGTGGCTACGACTGCATGCCTGTCTGACTTCTTTTTACCCCCCTCTTTCGTTCTCTGCTGCTGCGTTCGGTGCTTAAAAATGTGCAGACAAAGAAAAGTCAACACAGACATTGTCCCGCTGAATAAAAGGGCCTCTCCCTGCATAAGCAAAGCCTTGTTTGTGTTGAGGTGTCTTTTCATCAGGTGGCTCACTTGGAATTTCACTCACCTTGCAGCGCATGTGTGCGTATGTGCATCCATGCGATGCGCACTGCAGGTTTGTGTGTAGAGCCTGTGAGTGTTGGAGGGGGGCGGGTGAGAGCAGGCAGGCGCTCAGGTGAAGCTGTGTGTGTGTGTGTGTGTGGATACTTGTGCAACAGAGGCAACAGTGTACAGTCTACAACGCTCAGTGTTGTACTGCCGAAACGTCGGCGGGCAAATATTTTTTCAACCAAGCGCTGTGTCAACAGGGCGAACATTTTTTGACTGGGTTTATAGTTTTTAAACCGATTTTTTTCTCTTCAAAGGCAAACACATCTACATCAAATTTAGTGGCACTGTCCAATTAGCTGCAGATTTCCAGCGACCACAGAAATGCTGTCCATCCATTCTCCCTCTCAGTCCGCACTGATAATGAACTCCATTGCTCAAGTTAAATTCAATTCAGCAACAAAAAAAAAAGTTTGAAAATATTAAATTAACCTCATTCTGACAAAAAAAAAAAAGAGACACTTAAATTGATTACACTCGAGCGGCGTAATGATTTTTTACCTTCATCGTTTACGATCAAAGTCAGGTGCGATTACTGAACGCAAACCACAGCGGTGTATAGCAGTAATTTCATATTTTCTGATGTTCCACTCAACGTGTCGCAGCACGCAACCGAATACATATATCACTCTACACGTCACCCTTCAAACCACAAGTGTGACTCATCCTGAGCTTCGTGCAGAGTCTTTCGAAAGCTTTATTTCACACACGTGGGACAGCTCAGTGTGCTTTATATAAAAATAACACTTATTATTTACAGATAAATTGTTAAAATAATGTACAGTACATTAACATTTAAAGTGTTTTAAAAAAGCTAAATCATAACCTGACCTGGTGTCAGTAGACCTGAGAGGCCCAGTACAAGGTTTATGTTCTTTTAATATGTCATTAATGTATTCTAGTGATTTGTAGACGAGCAGCACACAAACCTAAAAGTCTCTTCCAGTGGTCATCAACTGGAGGGGCGTGGGCCAAAAGTGGCCCGCCAGTATTAATATTCGGCCAAGTAGATGAATTGAAATTATTATTTCTTTTTTTAAAGCAGTTTCAAGGCATGAATAAAAGTCAAATCTCTTAGATTTGTCATTTTTGTACAAGATTGAACAGTTTAGATCAAGGCTATGCTGGCACCATGTTTTCTAACTGAATTTTAAATTTTAAAAAATGCATAAAAAATAACAGAAGAACTGTATGTGAACATAATCTGAGGTAGTAGCAGCAACGTTTTTCACTTGGAAATAAAAACATTTTGCTCATTCTCTCCTTTGTTCACCTCAAAGTGCATGAAAATATATAATATTAATAATAATAATAATAATAATAATAATAATATTAGCAACAGCATTAGTTTCTGTTCATTCTTTTTTTGTCACACGTGACCCACGCATGTTCAGTGCTACTGTAGGAGTTTATGTCGGAATATCTGAGGCACAGTAAATAGCTTTTGTCTAGTTTTTCACTTTGTTTCTGCTGGGACCACAAAGAGTTTGCTTATGGGCCACATCTGGACCACGGGCCAAGGCCTGGTCTACTCTATACCTGACCGGGAACCAGTGTTAAGACTTAAAAAAGTGGAGTGATGTGCTCTGATCTTCACAGTTTTGTATCCGCATGCTCGCTCTCGCGCTCTCTCTTCATAACATCTCTGGTGTAGAACTGTGTGAAATGGTGTCAGTCCTGGTCTGGATCCTTCCCTGTTTGGTCTCGGTGGAAGGCAGGAGCTGGCGTTGATTCCTCCTGCTGGTTCCCTACCTAAACCCGCCCGCCCACTCTTCCGCCTGACATTAGTGATTCTGTTTATAGCGCTCTCTGGCTCGCGAGCGCGAGGCCCATCAGGAGCATCTCAGCGCCCCCTTTGAGGGCTGGATAACCAACATCTCCCCCTCTCCAGCCGCAGACTCCCCACGTTCAGTGACATCAATGAATCCTTTTGATGTGCCAAGATGAATATGTGTGCAAATGTGTTTTTATCAATTTATGTGTTTTTCTCATTTGCTATGTTTTGGCCAGAGCTGCTGCTGCTGCTGCTGCTGCATAGTTTGATATGTTGCTCTTTTTTTTGGGCATCTGAGAAGTTTGGACAGTTGTAAACATCTCTTAACTCACCTGAGCTTTGATACGGTTTGAAGATGTGTTGTCGACTGTGGCTCGGTCAATATCCCCAGAAGTCCTTTTACAGAGTTGGACTTTAAAGCACAAAGTTGTAGGAAGGAAACGACAGCGAGTCATGAGTCGTGTCCTCACATGTTCTGTCTTCAGAGCAGGTGTAATCCATGGTCACTGCAGGGTGGACGTCCACGCCCAGTTTTGGTGAACTAGCTCGACTACAGTCCCAGTTTAGAAGCCCGAGCAGAGATTTACTGAATTTGGCATTTTCCAGTAGGGATGGCACGAAGCCACCTTTTTTTGTCTCCAGTACCAATATCACAAACTCAAGTGTCTGCCAACACCAATATCAGACATTCTCCAACAGATATTCTGATAAACAGCATACACAACATGACTCGGCTAAAATATTCTGTGTATTTTCTTAAGTCTGGTTTTAGTTGGTTTTTCATTTCTGTCTAACGTCAAATCAACATTCTGACAGTGACGCCAAACAGATTGGATGATTCTGAGTTACTGAATTACTTCATTTATACCCACCAGTAGATGTTAGGTGCATGTCAAAGGTCAAACCCCAAGATATTGGGCCGGGTCTTTTGCTTTAGATTCGGCTAAAACTACAATCTTTGTTTGGTCTGTTGTTTTTTTTGATTCTAACAATTATTCATACATTCATTATTTGTAAAACTAAATTAGTTCACTGGTTAAAGTATTTGTTGACATTGTGATTATAGACAGACGAGCTGGACTGATATTGCAACTGCAAAGCTTCAGTTACATATTGACCGGGTTACAGATTCATAGATGCTGCCGTTTTAGATTATGGCCACTAAACACAGTCAAAACATTAACTTCTACTTCATACCTCTCGAGGATGAGAACTTAAAATATGTGGACTCATGCAGTAGATATTTTACATACTTAATTACATACTTATACTACATTTCTTGGTATAGAACACATCAGATCGCATTACCGCCGGACTGTCCGATATGTAGGCGCGCGTACGCGTATGTGGCCCTTTCATAGCTATAACCACTACTGTTTAACTCACATAAAGAAATGTTTTCCCTCCATAATTGTACCTTAAACGCTTCACTCCATGCTAATAAAACGTGATTATACAGCAGGAAGAAAAAGGAAAGAAAAAAAAAAAAACATCTCTTAACAGGGTTTCATCAGTCTGGTATTCCAAGCAGCTGTTTTCAGTTTAAGCACTGCAGGCAGCAGGAGAGAGGAGAGAGGAGAGAGGAGGAGGAGATGTGCTGGTGCTGGTGCTGGTCTTCACTTTTGCCGGTGGTGGGCCGGCTTCCAGACCTTGGGGCGGTCGCGGCCCAATCAGCAAACAGCAGGAGTCTATGAGCACGTAGCGTCCAGTTCGCCGACTGGGATTTGTGTCAAGCATCGCTTCAGTTCACGTACAGAGCATTAAAAAAAAGAAGGGCTCAAACTCTCTCTCTCTCTCTCACTCTCTCCCTCTCCCTCTCTCCCTGCTGCACATGGTTTCCGCTGAAAGGCCAAGTCGCTCAGTATGTGCGCCGCATCACCGGGGTTGTAGTGGTCATACTAAATTAAGAAGTGGATGGAAATCCGACGAGGATGAGGATAGTTGACGGCGGGCGGCGACGAGGAGAGCAGCTGCTGGTCTTGTCGGAGTTATAAATCAGTGGCGTGACTTTGTCGCTGGAGCGGGTCTCTGGACTGTTGCTGTGGCTCATGTCTCCTGACAGATACGTGTCAACACATTACACTTGCATACAAGTGCAAACCGTCTGCTTTACAGACCTTCAGCAGGCAGGTTGCAGCCGGTTCCCAAACACTGGGATTTTTATTTGGACCACCCCACCCCCACCAAACAAGTTTGCACAATTTTCCCCAACCGTTTAGTTGAAAGTTACGTGTATATATTTGAAATAGCATGCATGAAATTAAGTTTCTATGTCCTTAACCAAATTTATTGCACAATATTATTGCAATAAATGAAACTAATCTGCTTTAAAGTGCTTTAAAATGACCATTAAAATAAGAAGAAGCAAGACTTTTAAACAGAAATAGAAATGATGTTTATAAGTAACTTCTCATATTACACATATTCTGTGATTTGGGTGCATTATGGCGCTTTTCCAAGATACAGTTCTACCACGATTAGACTCGGCTCAGCTCGAGTCATGAGCGTGACGTCCGACACAAGAATCAAACCGAACGATGCCAAAAAATGTAGATAAAAAACATGCGTTCATTTCCAACATTTAGCAAAGGAAGTGTCTAAAGTGTCTGCGATCAATCGCGAGCCGAAACCGCAACCCAGCGCTCAGTGGTATTTCAGTTCAGTGACTCCGGTCACGCAGGAAGTACTGAACGATTCTGTGACGAAATCTTTTTAATCAACTGATTCTAGTGATTCAGTTACACCGAAAACAACAAGTCTGTGTGTTTGCGAAGCGTTTAAAACCACGTCACGGCAGTTTCCCGCAGCCGCGCTACGGCGAGGATGAACCGTAGCGAGTGATACCAGACCGAGTGGACCTCGAACTGTATAATGGCGGAAAACGGTGGCCTCCGTTTTCCTCTGCTCCACTGCGGCTGAAACAAAACCACAGTCTTTCCCCCTGAAGACCCATCGTCTGGCCACCGCCACAGGTCCACGAGACACCTTTGTCCCCGCGATGATTGTGAAACTGACAATGCCGTCGCAGCCGTCCTAATTCGCCCATGCATCAGAACATTTTTCCCATGAGATAAGGCCACATATTGATAATAAGTTAACCACTGTGTGCCCTCTCGTTCCCCTCATAAACCAATTGTACTTGTTAAGAAGTCACAATGTTCTGCAGAGCATCAAATTCGATTAAAGGCCCAGCAAAAGGCACAAGTCATTCCGAAATGTGTAGCCTCCTTATCCGGCGTCCAGACTTGTGGATCCTGTTAGAAAGTAAACGGCAGAAGCAGCAGAAAATGTCCTATGATGGCCTTGATATTTTTAACATCGATTTTGGCCCCGGGGACGCGTCACTCTCTCCCCGACCTTATTTGCTCAATTTGAAATTACGAGATAATGTCCTTGATTAGTTATGAGTAATGGTTGTGGTTAAAGGGCCTTGTGCTCCTCAGACATAAGACACTCTTTAGTGATAGCGGGATTCCCCTTGTGACCGCCTCAGATGATCAAGATCATTGGGTTTCTTTGTGTTTTAGGGTTTGGTGTAGTCAGGTTGATCTGGTGGTTCTTCTTTAAAAAAGAGGGAGAGAAACATGTGAGAGGAAATTTGGAGCTTTGGGTTCTTCGTTGGCCGATTTGTGGAAACCAGGGCAGCTGATGGTCCATGTGTGATTCACATAAGAAATGTGTTTGTTTTTCTCACATTTTTTTATTTCTTTTCCTTCAAACACGTCCCTCAATGTTTCTAAAAGTGTTTTAACAAGTGAGGTGATTCAAATTTCTCACTAGGCGTCGTCCAATATGAGTTTTTATATCACTGATGCCAACTTTTTTGAATTATTTGACACCGATGGTCGATATTTCATGAAATTGCACACAAAATTGTGTAATTTTAATCAAAAGTCTTTCTCTGCATTGCGGTTTATGTCTGCATTTCATTGCAATTATACATTTTAAATAAAAGTTAGGTTTAAAATATTGCGTAAAAAATATCTTAATTGTAATCTTTCTGTTATTTTATTTATTTTAGTTGTGATAGAATCTTTGAAGTCACACTTAAGAACAATATTCACTGTGTTATAGAAGTTAGTCATAACATGACCTACCATACTCTGCATACTAATGCAGTGGTTCCCAAACACTGGGTTGGGACCCACATATGTGGGCGCCTAATAATTTTTTGGGTCCACATACAACTTTTTAAGTTAAGATTTATGTGTAAATGTTTACAAAAAACGTGCATTAAATGAAGTTAAAATTAATTTACTAAACGTTTGTTTACCAAATCAAAGGCGTTTCGACTTTATGCACTAATAAGATTTTGTTTTTGACTAATATTTTGCCGGGATGAGAATGTAGAGATATAAATAGATATAAATGCATTCTAAAGCGGCACAGAACAGTTGAAAATACACAATAAATCCCACTTTATAGCCTTTGTCATTAGCTAATTGTGGTTTTTCAAATTGCAATTCCAGTTTTTGTTCAGCCAAAGTATAAAATAAACATTGAACTTTAAATTAAGGGATTTAGGAAACAACTGAATCACTCACCAAAATCTTAACTGATGTACTTTGTACACGAAACTTGGTCAAATACACTACATATCAAGTCTGTTGAGTTAATCAAAACATACAGAAATAAACAACAATCAGACCATTCATTAAAATAACTATAGCCAATGTCGATTATTGAAAAATGTCCAGACTCAGTTTATCGGTGTAGATCTCGCTGGAGCGACGGACGGCTCCGAGGCTCCGCTGACATAATCCCTCACCCATTTACATCATGGCCGCATTCCAAATCCCTACAAATGTGGCTGACTTATTTGCCTCAAATTGAGAGTAGCTACATTAGAAAAAAAAAGATCTAATCAGGCCTATATGACATGGAGTAGGCCAGGGAGTCCTTTTGTTTGATTTGTACATGGGATGGAGGAGCCGGCTATTGGAAATCCCTGAAGCAGGCTTTAGGGGCAGGTCTGATTCTCGTGTGAATTGGGGAGGCTCTATAGCTCTCGGCTGACTTGACTGGGGCTGTATGGGCGTGTTGGAAGGGGGAGCGCCGGTCATGAATAGGGTCTTTGACTACCTCAGACTTGCCCTGAAAAGCAGGACAAAGACCCGAGGGCAACGGCTTAGAGCCTCACAGCTGAGCTACAGAATGCTTGGCCCAGTCTTTCCTGCCTCTTTTTGCTTGATTTAAATACTACAGTGGCTTTCAGCATTCTGGTGACGGAGGCTCGCATTCACATTTTTTTTTTTTTTTTGACATCAACTTTCCTCTGCGCTCTGTTTTTGTTTACAGTGCACTAATGTTTACGCAATCCCTGTGTACAGCGGTGCTGGTGAATATGCATCAGTGACTCGTAAAACCTTCTCCAGATGAGCGTCATGTTGCTTTTATTAAGCTCAATTTACTTTTTTTTTACAGACCCACCACTGGCATGTGTGTGTGTGTGTGTGTGTGTGTGTAAAACTCACAGCTCCACTCCCGAGTTGTTAATTACGGAACATTTTTGTGCATCTTCGTTCAAGATGGCGACGCAAAGCGCCAAGTGGCAACTTGATGCGCGCGGATTATTTGTGACGGATGTGTGCGAGCGGCTCTTGCGAGATTTGCAGGGGCAGAATAAAAAAGCCATAAATCTTTTCCGCAGAGTTAATGGGGTTATTTGAGTCCTGTCCAGACACTCTCTCCCCACAGAGTGTCTAGTTTCAGATGTCACTCAGAGCTTTGTTTGCCTCCCAGGGTGAAGGGTCGGAGGTGAGGGTTCAGGGCCAGTTGGCTGAGTGGCCACAAAAGCCCAGGCTTCCCCCTCGGAGCACATCCGATCTCTTCCACACCACACCACCGTGCCGCCGCAGCGCCGGGGATCGGTTTGCAACATTTGTCTTCTCTGATTAGAAGCCCAAATTCATTTTCACCTATGACAAGGCCGCGTTAGTGAGGAGTCAGGCTCGTGAAATACTTTCGAGGGGAGTTTTCTTTAATTCCCTCTGCCGTCCCACTGCTACTGCGTTAAACCATTATTAGAATAAAATGCACTTTAATTTTCTCCATCAATGTTTCAGCTCAGGAACGCCCCGCTCAAAAAAAGAAGGAGGAAAAAAGAAAGAAAACTCTCCTCCGTTTCTTTGTTCCACACTGAAAGTTCTTGTGAGCCCACAGCCTCACCCCTCGTCAGCCCCCACCCACAATCTCAACTTTTCTCACCCTTCCCCCGGTCCCTCCACCACCCCACCCAAACATATCCTCCAGCCAGGTTTATTATGCTGTTTCACGCAGACCAAAATTGCAGCTGCATGGAGAACAATCTGGAGCACATTAGCTCAGGCGCTGTGATTTATAAATTGTTTCTCAGGCCATAAATCCCTGCTGTAATTGTGCACAAGCACCCTTCTCTTTCTCCACCCCACCCCCCCCACACACACACACACACCAACCCAACACCCCCTCATTCTCTCTCTCCTTCTCTCTTCTCTCTCTCTCTCTGAGTCGCGCTAACACTTAATTGTTTGCAGGAGTGTGTAGTTTCGGATCGCGGAGGGCACACACACATTTTTGGGGCTCTCACACAAAAAGCAGGCTCCTCGTGAAAGATAAACCTTCCTACCACTTGACGCCCCTCGAACTTTCTCTGTCGCGTGGGTTTTTGCAGCTAAAACATCCCAAACTTTTTGTGTGTGTCTTCAGTCTCTCTCTCTCTGTGGTTTCGTGCTCCGCATTCCAGAATCCTGCGTAATTGTGACGGGGGGCCCTCTCCACAAACTCCGTCCCTGGGAATCCGATCGTACGGCAGCCCCTGATCGTAATCACCTTGCCGTTCTCATTATGTCGTCGGGAAACTGAGAGATAGCAGCAGCTGTACATACTGTATTAAATATCATGTCCAGCCTTGAGTTGGCCCTCAGTGGTCTCTGCTTCGCGTTCGGGAACAGACGGCATCGATCAACGTTAGCGCCGGTCAAGAAAAATCACAAAATGAGCTCAGAGTCGTTTACTATCAAGGAAAAACTGACATTCTTCAGTTGATTGACGCCCCCCGCCCCACCCCCTTTTTTTTCCGCTTGTGTTTCGCTTGTGTACCCCGAAGAGAGACGAGAACGGGACCCCGTGACCCGACGAGCCTCCTCCCAAACTTCTGTAAAGCTATAGCAGGAAATGTGTTCCGCACAAAGTTTCAGACATGTAAGCGGAGAGCAATGATGTGAGCGTGAGCCGGGGATTTATGGTCCGACCCATCGCCGGGTGGTGATTTAGGGCCGTGATGGCAGAGTGCGCAGCGTGATGAAAATGAAGCCTCTAGATTGCGGCAGGAATGACTTTTACAAATGTTTCAGGTATAAAAAGTCTGTGACTGCGCTGGCGACGCTCCAGACCTCCCGGCAGTCTGCTGACAACGCACATAACTAACCGCGCCGAGCGTCGGAGTTGTGCACCGTGTCGTGCGCTTCGTGGAGATCTAAAACAAGCCTTTATTTTAAAGAAATAAGAAAAGGAAATACTTTCTCTTTGATTATTTTCTGTTCGGTACCATTGTTTTCATACCACGTGAGAAAGATTAGAACAAAACAACTTTACGTGTTCATTTTCTGTCACTTCTAAAGACAATAAACTCAGTATGTTTGTATGACATTAGACCAAAACTAATTATTGTGATAGTCCAACTAAACCTGGACATTTAAAATGCATATTAATATGTGTTAATATGCTAAAAAGTCAGACTAACTCCTGCTACTTCACTGCTAATAATAGAAGAAGCTTTTGTTGTTTTGTTATATTTTTCTTCTTCTGTTTTCGTACCTTCCTCAATCTGATAAAATGCGACACTTCTATGACCTTAAATGACACACTGAACATTTATTAAGCAAGTAAAACGGCTCATTAATCGTTCCTGAGCGGTTACGCTAGCCTCCAGCCTTTGTTTGTTTTTAAAATACTTGACTTTTGGTCGGCAAGAAATGGCAAATATCGGCCGGATTCGCCAATAAATTGGTCTATTGTTACTGTCTAGCGTTTCATTGTAGTTTTGGTAAAGTAAAAATTGCAAATATCGGCCCAATCGATCAACCAGAACGATTAATGGGTTTACCTCTAGCTTCTAGTTTTTGATTCACCTTAATAAAACTAGACCAGTGTCATGGTTTTTAAATAATTTTTACTTTTGGCAAGTAAAAAAAATGCAAATATCGACCCAATTGATCAACTATTTTGATCGCTCTTTTAATGTTTTTATTTAACTTAATCAACTTAGAGAGATAAATAGCAAGCTTTTGTTATTTTTCGGTAAAAAAAAAGCAAATATTGGCCTGATTAGCCGATAAATCGGTCAACCTTTATCTTCAACTTATTTAGTATTAAAACAGGAGAGATTGTGTGTGTTTTTTTAGTCCGTTTTACTTTTGGAATGTAAAAAAAATGCAAATATTGATCAAATTAATCAACTGCTAGCCTTTGATTTTACTTAATTCCATGTTTTTCTTTTAAAGTACTTTACTTTTATCAAGTAAACAATGGCAAATATTGGTCTATGTATATATTTGTATTTTGACTTTAACTTATTTCTCATTAAAAGGAAAAAGTTTGCTTGTTTTTAAATAACTTTTGAGCAAAAATAACCTCTACCTTTGATCATTCCATTCAGCAAAAGTGATTCCATTTTAAGTTTACACTTGTAGCCTTACATGGTCCCACATGTTTCTTAAAAAAAAAAGGGTGTGTCATCAGTGATGTGCATTAATCCAAACGTCTAACAGTCGCCGCTCTGTGTCAGAATACCTGTGGTGAGTGAACGTGTCTGTGTGTCTGAGAGTATGGACAGAGCTGCAGGGGTGAGGCAAAGTGAGGAGGGGTGAGGGTGGAGAGAGAGAGAGAGTGTGGATAGCAGTGGGGTGATAGCGATGTCAGGTAGTAAAAAGTGAGATGAGGCAGAGCCCAGAAGTCTGCAGGTCTGGAGATTTGCGCCTGCACTCGCAGAGCAAACACAGGAGGCATCTGCAGGCAGCTGTGTGTGTGTGTGTGTGTGTGAGGGGAGGGGAGGGAGGGAGGACTGCCGTCGCTGCTCAGGACAGGGGTGGGGGTGGGGGTGGGAGCCGGGTGGTGAAGAGTGAGAGAGAGAGAGAGAGGGTGGGGGGAGGCGGGGGAGGACTCGCAGAGTGAACACAATCAACCCTCTGTTTTCATAAGACTTGTGGTATGTGAGAGCAGAAACAAATGTGTTTAATTTAGGCTACGTTTTTTTTTCCTCCCTCTTTCCCTCTCCCTCTCCCTCTCCCTCTCTCTCTCGCTCCCTCTTCTCCTCTACACCCACTTATGCCCACCTCACTTTCTCAAAACTCTTTTTTTTTCTTCCTTCTTCCCTCCCCCGAACACATCTTGATACTTTGTTGCCTCCAGTCTTATAGTATAAAGGGGATACTTGTGTAAAAGTACAAGTATCGGTACCAGAAAAAACACTTAAGTAGAAGTTGAAATGACTTACAAAAAATATATATATATTACTGAAGTAAAACGTCTTAAAGTATATGACATTTTCTGTGCGTCAATGGACTTTGAAAAGATTTGGAAACGTTCTATAGATATATATATATACTAGACGCTACGGTTCTCAAACTGTGGCACATGTACCACCACAGCTACGCAAGCTTCCTCTGGTTTGTACTTTGTGGAAAAAGTATCTTTACCCGATAACCGGACTTTTGTAGTAGTTGAAAAAATAACAGTTAAACTCTTTTAAAGTATATGACATTTACTGTAGTTAAGGAGTTAGGATTGGGCCATGGTGGCTCAGTAGTAGGGCCAGTTGTCTTTCAAACAGGAAGGTTGTGGGTTCAATTCCTGGCTATATGTGTCCTTGGGCAAAGACACTTGTTCCAGCATGTGAAAGAGTGAAAACTGTAGTGTAAAGCACAAGAAAAGCACTATCTAAATACAGACCATAATACCAACTCTTCTTCTGATTTTATTTGGTAGGAACGAGTAACAAAGATTGAGGAAATGTAGTGGAGATGCGAGAAATGTGAATTTTGTGCTGCTTTTAGGGAAAAGTTTGAGGTAAAAAAGAGTCGTAGGAAAACAATCACACACTGTTTCCCTCCCTCCTGCACCGTCACACAAAAAGACTCACTTGTTGGTATTTATCTGCAATTTCTGCACAAAAACAAACAGTTGTTTTCAGCGGGAACGCTGCTGAGCTGTGATATTCTGCTTGTTATTGCCTCCTAAAATGCCTTGGCAGGGGAAGGCCTGTATTATATTGGGTAGGCTCATGCTGTCTCCAGTCAATTTGTGTTGGGTCATAAATGAAAAATGCAGGTCTCACCATTGTGTCATTGGTTGAGCCTTACTGTAAAGCGTCCAGCCAGCAGAGAACTCTCTCTCTCTCCCTCTCTCTCTCTCTGTCTCACCACCTCACCACCACCGTGTTCTGGAGTTAATTATACCAAAAAACCTTTACGGGCCGCGAATGTCAATGAAACGAGGGCTACTCCCCAAACTGTAAAAATAACGTGTGTTCCTGTGACCAACAATGGCACGCAGGAAATGCGTGAAAAAAAAACCAAAGCTCTCGACACTGGAGGTGCGGAGCGTCGTGACACGAGATCGCGCTGACATTAATCCTGCGCGACTTTTGAAAGCAGATCTCCCAGGTACGGGAAACCACATAAGTGACTTCACGATAATTGACTTGAATAGCTTTGCACCCTCTCTCTCTTTTTCTCCCCCCCCTCCCCTCGCTCTCTCTCACCAGATGCATAATTATTCTCTTGTGTTTCTAATTATACAGTGAGTTTTATGTGACCTGTGTAAGAGAGAGAGAGTTACTCACTTATTCCTGACTCCTACCTCCGACCATTTTTAAGGACTTTTCCTTTAAACCGCGTGCGATTAAAAAAAAGTACCTGAAAAAGTAAAAAAAAATCTTTTTTACAGGAAGCAATAACTTAGGATCTTGTCCTGCGAAAAAGGAAGAAAACCTGAAACAAAATAATTGCTTGGGTTGCAAAAAATGCAATCTCCTGCTGGAGTGGAGGCTCACACACACACACACACACACAGAGGGAGAGAATGTTAAAGGAGCTTTAAAAAGGGGGGGAAGGGGGAGTGGGGTGGGTTTTTCTTGGCCCTGTTCTCTGTTAATGCTGTTTTATTACTGAAAGTGCAGTAAATTCACTCCCTGGACTTTTCAAATAAACCCAGTCTGGCCTTGTACAGAATATGCATGAGGCAGTCATATGGCACCTGATTGTTCTGTGGGAGTTTTTAAAAAAAGTTTTTTTTAACGCCTGGAAATCTTTTGTTCCCCATCGTTGGACACACACACACACACACACACAGTCGCTGGCCGAACCACAAAACGTCAGCAGAATAAGATAATTAATCTCGATAAAGTGTCAGGTTGTAGGAGATGATCGTGGTTTTTAAAAGAAAACAAACACGGACGCTGAAACTTGAGGTGAAACATGCAATATGAACTGTGTTTTGTGTGTTTGCACAGCGCGTAAACATTTCAGCATACGACAAGGCAGTTTTATCGTTTTTTTTAACAATTAGAGCAAGTTTTCAGTGTCTTAAATGTGAATATTTTCTGCTCCCTTTGCTCCAAATGACAAAAGAAATCATTCCGATTGACACGGTTTGGTTTGGGAAAGCGGAATAAGACGCTTGAGAGAAACATTCACCAACTTTTTGTGCACCAAACACATGAAAGTAGTCACACAAGTTGCAGCCCGAGCAGAGTTAAAGTTGAAATGGTAAAAGGTAGATTGAAGTTAACAGTTTTAAACTGGATTAAATATACAGATTAAATATACTTTCGACAGTGTCAAAACTAAAAAGATGTTCAAATAACAAGATGATATCATTCATTTAGCAGAAATGTGTACATCTGCACTTTATATACATCAATCAATCAAACTTTGTGTTGAATTTGCTCTGATAAATGACCAGATGAGACAACAGCGCCCTGTGTGTGGCGTTTATGTCCTGCAGGAACACACACACACACACACACACACACACACACACACACACACACACAGTGAGTGTGGAACCATGTTGGAAAAACCTTGACGCTGTGTCGAGCAGACCTCCCTCGTGCTGCCTCCCCTCTTTGCTCTAATAGTTCTTTTGTGTACAAGAGCATGTTAAGAGGCCAAAGAGCCTGGCCTTAATGGGCCACGTTGCCATGGCGACTGCAGCACTCTGGATGTCTGACCTTTGACCTTTTTTTTTTTTTTTTTTTACCGTCCGTGAAAGACGAGTGCGGGATGACCAACGGGGGTCACAATAGAGGCCAGGGCAAACTGAGGGAGTTCTCCTGTCATAGTCACTTAACTTCATTCCTCCACGGGCTAATGGACACTTCAACTGTGGTCGCCATCAGCAGTCTGTTGTCTCTGCTGCTGCACCACAGCCTTGTCACGGTTAATATCATATAAATGTGTGACGTTTAAAAAGTTTAACCCTTCTGTGTCCGTTCTTTTTGTCGCCGACAGGATTTGGCATGCATACTTCGCCGTTACCGCCACTCCCTAGATCGTTTGCGATATCTAGATATCAAAAACCTGTCCAGGGTGTGATCCCCACCTCTCGCCCTATGTCAGCTGAGAATGGCACAGCCAGAAAGCAGAGAAATAGAGCTTTGCACCTGCGTACTTGTCGTTACGGTAGAACCTCAGGACTTTCGCGAAACAACCGCCTCAATCGCACACAAGATCGTTATTCCTGCCAGATATCGAAAGTTAAAGTTTTCTTGGAAATAAGGAGGCACTCGCTCATTGGACATTTTATGACAATTCTACAGCCATAAAATCAAAATAAATCCAACTAATGACTATTTTAAGATATATATGTATATATATACACACACATATATACATATATGTGTGTATATATATATATATATATATATATATATGTAGCCAGATCAATGAAACTCAATCAATACTCGTGAAAAAGAGCGTTCATTTATTAAATGTTGAATTAAATGGCACTAAAACATTGTTGTATATCTTGTGAATCAGGTCACGTTAGTGTTCCATCTTCAAAAAGTGGGTTCCTGTATTTAAAGACAGAAAAAGTGCTATTCAGTAAACAAACAAACAAACATGTAAGTTTTGTCCCATGGAGAGACAATAAGTCCAGCACTGACTAAAGAAAACCCACGTTGGTCGACCTCTAACATTCTCTTATTGTCATAGTTCATACGATCCAGTCCCACTTTCTTTTCCAACCGTCACACTGTCACTTAAAAAAAAAACACATTTGCGTTGTTTCTCTTTTACTCTTTTGGGCCGCTTTAATTAATAACTTCCTCCGTGACTAATCTGCTTACTTCATAGCAGACTGGATAACAGGACACGGTCTTCATTCAGTGGCCCGGGCAGAGCTTTACAGGTCTGACCGGCTGAGCCGCTTGTCATTTCCCCATCAATTACACACTAATTAGCACAATGACTGCCGGGGTTTGCTTGAGAATTGTCAGTGCAATTGGCTCTAATGTTGGCAAACAATGAGCCTTAATGCAAACTCTGAGCCACTTATCACACGGCCCTTTGTCCCCGAAAGCCTTTAATTGTGTTTCATGCATAGATTGGGGTTGAGGTGTCAATGGCCCTGCATGAGCAGGTGATAGCAGCAGAAAGAAAACCAGGGGAGGAGCTGTTGTGTCCAGGCCTGACGGGGATTATTGTGTGGCGGGCTGTTGTTCATATGGGGCAGGGGACAGTAATTAACACCTCAGCCAAACAGCAAGCTGTGTGGCCCATTTGTTTTCTGTTGGGGGGGTAAAAGAAAACAACGGGGAGGGGCTCTCACCGCACAGCAGGTGATTGACATTATCTGCTGGCGCGATCCGTGCAGGCATTCCTGCCGCTCCACTATTCACCGCAAGTTGGGGGCGAAGCCATTTCACAAGCGTCAGGCTCTTCGTCTGAGCTGCTGCTGCTGCTGCTGCTGCTGCTGCTTTATTACAAGACAAAGTCCTTTATTCGCTTGTTTGTTTGACTGTTTGCTCATGATTGATTGAGTTAATCCAAGTCAACATGTCTAGACTTGTATATTTCTAAATTAAGAGTATTAATTCCAATAAACATGCTGCAATTTAAAGGTCCAGTGTGGGAGGTTTTAGGTGAAAGTGTTTTCGTTTGGCAGAAACTGAAGGTAAAACGTTGAAAACTTGTTTTACAATAGACCACAATGGACAAACTAAAGTCAATCTTTCACTTTTAATGGTAAATGAAGGTGACAAAGAGTGAGGCGAAGGGTTTTCAGCTGCAACGCGGAACTTCACAGATATGTGTTGCTCAATTTTCCATACTGTACCAAGATTAAAGATTTAGATTAAGATTTCAATACACTCCAGATTATGTACAAAGAAAACCAAGTATCCAGAGTTTGTTTAAACTGAGAGACAGTCAATATGGTCTAAGAACATTCTTACATGAAAAAAACAAGTTAAAAATCATTGTTTGTCAGTGATGAGGGTCAAACTATGGAATACGTGTTCTGCATGAATACACTTTAGTGTCGGCGTTCACCTTTTTTAGTTCACATATGAGAATGTAGACGGTCTTTTGACTTATCTACCAAACTGTAGGGCTGCAACCTTCTGTAATGTAAATATGATCTTGTTTTGTGCTCAGACTGAGTGCGATCTATTTTTCTTTAAGATATGAATTGTTCCTTAAATTGGCGAGAGAACACAGAGCAGTTAAAAACAGAACATTTAAATTGTGGTCACATTTGTGGTTTTGCTTATTGCATGGTTTCCATTTGAAAATGATTTATTGTTCCAGTTCCAGTTTGTGAACAAAATCATTTTGATCTACATTTGAAACCATCTCTGTATGTTATGGACAAAAGAACTATTGGACTAATGTAGTTAATCAACATCGGTCATAATAACAGATTAATAAATAGATTAAAACAGATTTAAAAGGTGACTCTGCGTTGATACCATTGTGACGCTCGTGTGTCTTGCGCTCCGGAGTCGGGCAGATAGTTACGAGCAAAGTTTTTGGGTGTTTTTTTCTGTCCTTTTGGCAGCGCGCGTGACTTAGTTTGACAGCAAATGTCCAGACATCTGTCTCTTCTCGTGGCGCTCTGATGTCGGTGCTCTGCAGCGTGGCACCGCACACTTCAGAGATGACAAAGACGCTTGGCTATGTTTTTCCCTGCGCTCCGCGAGAGCGATGTAACAATTAGAACCCAGCTCTGGCAGGACCACATGCCCCAGAGCATATGTCGTTTTCTCACAGTTCAAAAAAAAAAACCAAAGGGGCTCCAGTGCAGCTTTTTTGGAAAAATTCAGCGGCATCGCTGCCACCCTTTGTCGCATCTGGGTCCCGCGAAAGTAGCACATTCTACTGATGTCTATTCTGGGTGTTGGAGGCAACGGGGAAGAGCTGGAAGACAATTAGAGAGCTGCAGAAAAAGGGGATCAGCTAAACTTCACTTTAGTTTCACATTTCCTTCAGTAGTGTGTCCGAGCCTGTGAAACCAGCGCTGCCAGGTCCCAGGGCTGAAACGCAGCTGTGAGTCACTGCCATATGTCTGTGTTTGTTTCTAATAAAACAAGGGCACGTGTAAAATACACTGCGAAATGTCTCGCAGTTAAATCCATATCAGTTTTATTCCTTGTTTCAGACATTTAACAGCACTTAAGCCCCGTCATAAATCTTAAAACCTCGTCTTTTGTTTCCTGAAGCAGCTCGTCGACACAAACACTCCCTCCCTCCCTCTCTCGCTGCCTCGTGTGTTATAGTCAGTACATCTCCACGCAGTTATGAGTCATTTTTAAATCATTCATCATCACACAAGCACCCTGTACCTTGTGCTAATGGTGTGTTCCATTTGTAGTCAGAACTCAGAATGTTACACTCGGAGCAACCTCGCCAATCCCGTGTGTAGACCACAGCATAAAAACCAGTCGGTGGCTAGCTGTTAGCATGTTGAGTGCCATTCATTAACTGTAAAACATTTCATTATTTGAGCATAAACACAGTCTTCACAGTTGTCTTAGTGGCTAATTCCTCCGTGTACTGGCTTTTTCCTCTTATTTCTGGGTCAAATGGAGTTGGTAAACGTTGAGGTAGTAATTCAACTCCCAGTCGCATCATACCACGTACATGTGTTTTAAAAGTCCAGTTTTATGTCTCTAACAGTGATAAAATTTAGTTCCTCGCCAGCGCGACCTGCCAAATGCTCAACTTTTTGTTTCCTGAAACGTCTCGTAGACTCAAACACGCTCCTCCCTCCGCTCGCCTCGTGTCAGGAACGAAGCTAATGTGACAGTCGTAGCTCGACTACGCCATTTAATTGGATTACTGTCCTCATCCCCACTGTACAAGCACGAGCCGGGGATCCCATTTATTCAGCGAATTGTGCCCCGCTCTTGCTGCGCTAGGTGGCTACATGCCCCCTGTTTCAGCTTGTTATTGTTAGCTAAGGTAAGGTTTAGCTGGTGGCTAGTTTGTTAGCACCTCTCTAAGTCGTCCTACCATACATTCATTTTAAAATTCTCAGTTCTTTAAGCTGGTAGAGCATAAATTCAGTCTTCTTGTGAGTCCAAAAACACACACTGGCCTGGATTTCACTGTGTTTTTCTTGCTTTTGTCTCCTTTTCCTTTGTGTACCAGCCTCTGCTATTACTTCTGGGTCAAAGCTTAGCGGTGACCGACTGTGGAGCATGTGCAGAGCATTTAGGCCACTTTAAGTCCAACGAACACATACACGACGCGGTTCTCTGATTATCAATAGTGTGTTAGTCCTACTTTGAGAAATTTGATTTTCTACAATTTTCAGTCCCCATTTTAGTTGGACTAACATAGTAATTAGTGACTTAGTTCTAACTTTATGTAAATGAGTGAGACACACTGAGAAAGTTTGGAGCTCAGCTGTACGGGCCTGCAGATTCCTCGCCTTTTGTTTCCTGTAACAGCTCGCAGATTCAGACTCCCTCCCCTCCCTACCCCTCTGCCTCATGTGTTAGCGAGTGTTTTCACTGCTTCAGTCCGGAGTGAAGCTAATGTGACAGTGTGCGCGGCAGGCATTACCTGGCTGGATGTGTGTGTGTGAGCCGTTGCCGCACACTGGCACTCTGGCAATTAAAAGAAAAGTAGGCGCTCGGGAGAAGAAGAAAAAAAAAAAACGTGCCTGGGGGCATGTTCCTCCGTCCTGGCAGAAGCTGTCAAATAAAGGATGGATTTGGGTGGGAGAGCCAGGGTGGGCACGGCCCGGGCTAGACCAAACGCTCACAATAGCGCTTGTTTCATTTGTGGAAGGACCCGTGATTGACATAGATTAGACAGAGAAAACTGCATTGTTTTGGATTTTCTCTCTCTCTCTCTCTCTCTGGAGAGCAGCATTCATTAGGCACCCTTGCACACAGCAGAGTAAAGTTTCAATAGGGAGCGATCAGCCTCTAAAAGCAACTGCCTCCTGACAGTTGTATGGACTTGGGCCCATTAGTTGGAACCCACGATTCAGCCTTGAGCAGTATAGTGAAAATGAAGAGGGCTGATGTCAACTCCAAGAATTCTCCCCCCTTTTTCTTTTTTTTTTCTTTTTTTTCGGAGGGAAAACGGGTCCCCTTCCCCCTGCCTCGGCGCTCTGTTGGACCCCAGCTGTCAGGAAACAATACCCTCTGCCTGCTCCGACAAACTCATTCCTGAAAATGTTTTTTTTTTTCTTCTTCCCTCCTCTTTCCCCCTTCACCCTTCCCACCCCCCCAATTCCTCCTATAATGTCTTTTCCATTTTTAACCCGCAGCCATCCAAGCTTCCTTCCTCCTTACAAACCCTGAGTGATGAATGAAGGTTTTCTTTTTTTTTTAAATCACACTGTGAATGTGTGACTCCTCCACTTTGCTTGTTTGTCATCATTTGTCCTGCGCGGACTTTTGAAAAAGTGGACAAAGCTTTGCATCCATTCTCCCAAGAGGATTTGTCAGTCACACATTATTCTTACACAAATGTTTGCCTTCCGTGGACCTCAAACTGTTTGTGCGCAGGAATTCACGAGCACAGTGCTGTGTAAACAACAACGATAGTATACATACGTTGGTGGCAGATTACAGTGGATTGTGCAACCGCCTCTTCCCGGCGTGCGACACACGTCCAACTCAAATTATAATCTACGATACTACACGGACGAGCAAATCATTACCCTGAAATGTAATTTTTGATTTTTGAAATTGTACGAGGGAGAGAATCCACATGCATGACAAGCTGCAGTATCCGGTATTTAAAGTGATTCATAAACCAGATGTTTGAGCCGTGCTGTTGGTGCTTCATGCTATCATCATTGCTGGAGAAGAGAAGAGGAGGGGGTGAAAAAAAAAAGGCTCGACTGGTTGTGTCAAGCCGTAAATCTCCCCAATTACGCGCTGGCACCGCGGCAAAAAGGGCCGGAAGTAGGAATAAGTACCAATGTCACATAAAAGAAGGCGATACTTCGATTCGTATTGATTTTGCAAAAGCATCAATACCAACATTTAATGACTATTAGTGTCTGAAAGTGTAAAAATCAACAAAAAATATGGTGGCAAAATAAGAGAAGTATGATATTACAATTAAAGCTGTAGTGCGTAACTTGTGAGGATTTCTGTTTTTGTCGTTTTGAACAGAAACGATGTAACGTTATTTTTGTATGGAAACAGGCATTTGTGTGTATACAGCAGCAGAGCAGGAAGCAGGCGGAGACGAGGCGCTTTTATCCAGTGAAACTGCAGAATAAGCGGGTTTTTTTGAGCAGTAGAATCACTCTTCTTGGACGCTATTTCGTGTTTTCCGTCAAACTCAAACCTCTCTGGAGTCGTCTCGCTTTACAAGCACAATATTTGAGACGTTTAAACTCAAATGGGAGACGTTTAAACTCATTTGACAATAGTTTGTGTATAGTTAAAAGTTACACACTACAGATTTTAAAACAAAAAAAATCTGTCATCACAGATTTATTGTTATCTTTAAAAAAAAAACAAAAAAAAAATCATATGATATCATAGTATCAGAAACGGTATCAAGCATTTTGCTCGGTATCACTTTCCTATTTGAAATTCTAGTAGCAGGACAATCCTAGAAATGAGACAAGAAAAAAGGGGGAAGTAAACACTTGCACAACATGTCATGATAACTGCGATACGCGTGTGAGAAACACCGATCCCGAACGGAGGAGGAACAATGTTCCAGGTCAGGAAGCCAAACCCCGACTGAGGCGGACAGACAGGTGTTACCTTGGAGTCCGCAGCACAACCTTTTCCCCTGCTCCGTAGATGAGGGCGCTTCCTTCCAGCTGTCTCTTCCCACCCGCTCAGCGATGGGCGCCCACAGCTGGCCACTTGTTTTTTGGTTTTTTTTTCCCTGACAAACGGCGATTTCACAGTCCTCCATCAGTCCACTGTGTTCACATCGTTCTCCCTGCTCTCCCCCGTGCCAGAAATGACTGTCTGACTGACTCCAGCAGCAATGTGGCTCTCATACAGGTGTCTGGTGGAAAACTCTGCGGGTTTAACACCATTCATACCACTTTTGCACGCTCCAGGAGAAGATGCTCTCCCTGTGGTTTAGACACTGTAAATTTTAAAGAGAGATTTTTTGCACATGAGACTCCTTTACCTTTCCCCCCTCTCTTTTACTTCTGAATGTTTTCCCCTCCATGTTTTTATTACTCTGCATGTTTTCCCTGCAGTGTGTGGTTTTGTTGTTTAAATCTGCTCCTCTTTCTCTCGCCCCGCAGTACCTGCAGATGAAATGGCCTCTTCTGGATGTCCCCGGATCTGCAGGACTAAAAGACTCCCGCTCCCCAACTCCAGGGCATCTAGTAAGTAGATACATAAAACCTTTAAGACAAAATGGAAATTCGATTATGAAAAAAATAATATAAAACATCAGCATAAGCTGGATGTTGTGTGTAAGTGTAGATAAGAATGATGAGGGGTTTTTTTAGGGGCCGCCGTGGACACAAACGTGGAGGTTTTAGTATCGGTGTTGTATTATTATTATTATTATTAAATAAATTCAACCACATTTATTATGTTCATTTGTAACTGCAGTGCTCTGCAGGAAGTGCTGGGGGCAGTGTCACGTTCTTTGTCTGCCTTGACTGCTTTCACTAATCAGGAACATGTGACTGATGGAGCAACAGAGAGAAAAGGAGAGAAATGACTGAAAGTCTAAAGTACGGGAGCATTTCACTGGAAATAAACCAGTGAAACTCACGTTGATACTATCGTTCTTTCTGAATATTAAATCTCTGGTTATCTCTACAGCCTGTGGCTCAGAAACAAATGGACCAATGCTACATTAGCTTAGCTCGTCAGTCCACTTTCATTGCCGTGATATTGTTCTTTCAGCCGATTAAATCTCTGGTTATCTCTCGGGCCTCTGGTTCCCAGCTGTTGCTGGAGGTATTATGCTAACTATCTTCTAACACAGGACAAATAAATGCTACATTAGCTTGGCTTGTCAGTCCTGGCACTTTAATTCTCAGCAGTGTTCATTCAGACTATTAAATTCCCTGCTTATCTCCCCAGCATGTGGCGCACAAACACACTAACAGGTGCTGCGCTAAGTAGGTTGCTAACATGGGACCAATGCTACATTAGCTTAGCTCGCCAGTCCACTTTCATCTTCATTATATTGTTCATTCAGACTATTAAATCTCTGGTTTCTCTCTGGTTCCCAACTGTTGTGTGAGGTATTGTGCTAACTAGCTGCTAACACAGCGTTGGTGCGATGTTAGCTTAGCTCATTAGTCCAGGTGTCTTTTTGTCAACAGACAGGAACACACAGATCACGTTTTTGCTCTGTGACTAACTGGTGAACATGAACGAGTGAATTGAAGCTACATGTTTACACGTTTTCTTTCTGCTGCTGTGGCTAACAACAGCACTGTTTAGCATTCTTAATTTCCCAGAATTCCTCATCTAACTTCACTCTTTCCATTAAGAAACAGACTTGGCCCATAACACTCCTCCATCTTAGGTCTGTGGTCTGTGATAAACTATGATTCTTCTGTCACTTATCGCTAAAATTATATTTTTCTCCCTGTTGATCAAGTAAATGGAGAGAAAGTGGGATAAAGTGTGGCTGTTCAGAGGAGGGAAACATTTAAAATTCCATGTGAAATGACCAAATAACTGAACCATGGTGGTTAGTAAATTTATGAATTGGGAAAACACCAGTAGAGGCTCTTAATAAATTGTCTGTGGCTCTAATAATATGCTTCCTTCAGGCTTCAGGACGTAAACTCAATTATCAGCACAAATCACGTCAACTTATTTGGTGGAATCCGTTTAATCAAACTACTACCATAATGTGATTATTCACAATAATTAGGTTGTGGTGTGGCTGTAAAAAGAAAAAAAAAAGAAGTTCCGGTTCCCACCCTGTGCTTCAGACCTCACAGTGCCCTGCCTGTCTGTCTGTCCTGTCCACCTGTCTGTCTGCGCTTGACACATTAACACAGTCTCTCCACCATAAATCTCTCTCAGGTTTGAACCTCCTTCTCCATTCCTGTACTTTCCCACAGTGGCGTGAACTAGTCATCAGGGTGTCTCACTGTGGTTAGACAATGCGGGGCCTCAGCAGACCTGTTTGGTCAGTGGCTCTTGCTGAGGGATGTGTGTCTTTGGATTCAAAACAACAGATAACGAACGAAGCCCGACCTGGTGGCATCTATCTCATCATCTCGCTCTACTTGATTGTATCGCGGCGTTTCTCTCAAGGAAGTCATGTCAGGCAGAGAGCGAGGGACTCACACACTCACACTGCACGTCAGTAATAAGAAACGTCGCGGCGCGGCCCTTTGACCTCGCATACCCCTGAGCGGCTCGACGTGCTCGCTGGAGTTCGTGGTTCGTTCCCCCTGAAAATGTGCGGCGCAGATGCACATGACAAAGTCCCCATTGAGCTGAGTCAATGGGAAATTGTTGGGAAAAGAAGGGGGGGGGGGATGTGTTTGCTCATGGGAATCCGGGACAAACTTAAGATTTAATGGAAAACCAATTAAACAATATTTAATTAGAATAAATGCTGACCTCTCAGTGACCTTTCTGCTGATTTTTCCACCAGTCACTTTTGACGTGGGATGAAGCAGCGTCACAGCGTCATGATGGGATAGATAAAGCCACAGTGACACGCTCACAGTGTGACATTTATTGTCATATTGTGATTATTGTAAGCTTTTGTGTCTTTGTAGAGAGCTAATAACTAAAGTTTGCTTATGATGGAATTTCATGTTTTATATTTTAGCTCCAGTGACTTCTCTAACCTTCAGAATTTATATTTTCACGTACACTTTTTTTGAGGAATTGAGATTTAAACACTTTGGCTCTCTGGATTTTTTACTTTCACATCTTCTTAATTTTGCTGCATACATATACTGTAGTTCTATTTTT
Organism: Solea senegalensis; assembly: GCF_019176455.1. Lineage (NCBI taxonomy): Eukaryota > Metazoa > Chordata > Actinopteri > Pleuronectiformes > Soleidae > Solea > Solea senegalensis. Next base: position 3,302,179 of record NC_058025.1, on the reverse strand, counting down.
TTTTAATATTCAACTTACACATTTACAGTTGTTTTCACTAAAGAAAGTCTTTACATAATTGCAAAATATTATCTGCGTGATATCAGTATCGACCGAAGATAAGACTAACGACTGAAATAGTGGACTGACTAGGCTGTTTTTTAATCTTTATTTATTTTTCACAGTGAAGAACATGTAAATCCATAAATATGCAAAGTATTATGTAAATTTTTACTACAGTAGAGACTAAATGACGTCCTGTGTACTCCTAATATGTCGTTGTGTCAGAAGATCACAGATCTTTGTCTTTGTCTAATCTTTGCTGGTAACAGTGTATTGGGAAAATGTATGAATTGGGAAAACACCAGTAGAGGCTCTTAATAAATTGTCTGTGGCTCTAATAATATGCTTCCTTCAGGCTTCAGGTGTAGGACAGAATGATTAATAGCACAATTGATTATTTTAAGTGCAAGGAAAAGACATCTTAACGTGGGTTATCACTTCTTGTGTGGAAGAATCTACAGTTCTAGGCGCGTTTGTTCTCGCGGTGTCGTGATTTCTTTTACCCGATGAAATGTGAATCCGCAGAGTGAAAGGACAGCGTTTTGAGGGAAAGTCAAAAACAAGCGAGTGCGGTCGCAGTAATTGAGTTTTAAAAAAAGGAAATGAAGTCACAGTGAGTTCTGTTTTGTCCTTCAGTGGCTGCTGCTTCTCTTCATGTGGGTTCAGTGTTGATGACTTTCATGTCTTGTTTTTATGTTTTGTTTGTTTGGCCTTCATCTCTTCATCAAACTGGGGAAGTTAGTGTAGACGGAACCGTCGTAGAGGATGTGAGACATTTAACCCTTTAGCGCCGAGCGTTCGCACAAGTGCACTTTGCGTTAGCGTAATTTCACGACGGCTTGTGCTATCAGAAACATTCCAACAGTTCCTGAAAGCTGAGAGGTTGCACGTCAAAGCCAGCGCTGTTGCAGGAAGCCGGCAACATCAGAACGGGGGAAAGTGGGTAAAATATTCCATTTTTTTGGAGTTTTTTTGGACATTGAGACAAAAACTCTCAAATTTTAAATTGTGCATGCAAAATTTCTGGTGTTTTTCTTTCATTTTAAAATGTTAATACACTCACAGGACATTTTCTGGCTCTTTTATAGTTAAAATAAGCACACAAAAAAGTCCAGACGGATCTTTTGAGGCATGGGTGTTAAAGGGTTAACAGTTTTGCCTCTATTATCTAAATGTTTACATCAAGTTTGTTGTTTTGCATCAGTGATGGGTGACATAAATGTCATTCTTGAGCAGGTTTTATGTTGCTTGTCTTCATATTTGCGACTGTGACGCTGTTAAAGTGGGTACTTTTTAAGGTCTGATAACCCGGGGCAGCTCCAGGCACTTGAGATTAGATTAGATTATATTTTAATTCTTTTCATGGTGCGCTGTCTTTTTAAAAAACGGTATTATACAAAAAAGAGGAGGAAGTTCACTGGACGTGTCACAGCTTCCATTATGTGAAGCGAAAGAGGAAGTCATCATGCTTGATCTGCTGACCTGTTACCAGAGGGTCATTCCATGTGCGGTGGGAACAAATCTAATGTACGGCACGGAGGATAAGGCGAGTGAGACACCCCACTCTGTCCTTACCCCACCACACCCCCCACGCTGGGCCAGGAGCCCACATGCCCCTCTGGTGTGCTGCTGCTGTCAGGGAGCCAGGCTGATTATGTGCTCATTACTCCAGCCGGGCAGAGAATGGCAGAGTGGGAGGGGAGCAGCAGCAGGCTGCTGGCTCCCCAGGCCTGCAGGCTCCCCAGGCCCCCAACGCTGCACTAATGAGAGCAGGGGGAGCGGATGGGCACACATGGGGGGGAGCGGGATTACTGCCCAGGGGCCAAGAGGAGAGAGATATACACCTAAGGAGACACCAGCAGGGACTACAGCTGCATGATAGCGTCAAAAAAAGAAATGATATTGTGATTATTTTTTGATAGACGTTGTGATTGTGATATGATTCATAAGTGGAAGCACTTATCTTTTCATTTTCTTGCATAATGCTTTTTTTCATGTCCATTGATTTGGATATTGCACTTAGTTTTATTGATGCGATGGCCACGTCCAGTGTTGTCCTGTTGGTCCCAAGCCGGGATTAAAGGGAGGGGTTGTGTCAGGAAGGGCATCGGGCATAAAGAAATCTGCTGTGGCGACCCCTAGAGAGGGAGAAATTATTATGTAATTAATCTAGGGCTGAAACATTTACTCGATTAATCGATTATTAAACGAGCAAACCAACTATTTCGACAATCGATGTGTTTTCAAGGAAGTTTCTGATTTTTCAGCTTCTTAAATGTGAAGATTTTCTGGTTTCTTTGCTCCACACAACAAAGAAATCATTAAAACTGAATGGTTTTCTGACATTTTTATGGACCAAGCGATTACTCATTTAATCGATTATGAAAATAATCGTTAGTTGCGGCCCTAGATTAATTGTAAATATGGCTCAATATCACTGTTCAATATCGATTTAAACTACAGAGCTGTTAGCACCACATTTGCTGATGTATTTAACACCTGCAGCCATTGCAAGGACATAATAATTATGTTAAATATTATATTAAAGAATTATTCTCCCGACTGCAACTGTGTGACAAATATCCTGCTCCCATTAAAGAAGAAATAAGCAGCCCACAGCATGACTGTGCAGTCTGTGCAGAGTGAAGCATGCGATATAAATCTGGTGATTCTGACCCCGCAACAATTAACATTGTGTCATAGTTTCCGTCGCCTTTATTTATGCACATTTTATATAAAAAAACCTTATTGAAAACAGACATTTTAATGGGAAAAAAATGGAAATGCAGCATTGACATTTTACATGGTGGAAAAGGTGCAGTTTTGAAATGTGTGAGTGAAATGTCACTCAAATTTCACTGCAATGGAAAGAAAAAAACTTGTGGAAATGATGGACGACGGGAGGGTTTTTCGTGGGACTGATGAGGAAACCACCAAACCGACATTCCTCCACCGAAGCAGCAAATGTTTCCACAATAACAACAACTTATGACTCAGACCTTAAATTAACATTTTCTTATACAGAGATATTTTGAATATTTGTGAAATTTGGCAGAAATTTAAAATAATAATAACAAAGTACTTAATTGTACAGATTGTGGAACGAGCCTTTAATATTTATATCAGGGGCCAGAACCACTGTGTTTTTACAGTACTTTTGAAGCTAACTCAAGGCCACACAAGTTCAATGATACACTTAAAAGGGGAGGTGAGGATTTTTCATCTGCGTCTTACACCAATAAATGTTGCTAAATTATTTACTCTGTAGATGTAGAGAGAGAAAAAAAGAAGAAGTAAATCCCAGCATCTGGTGGGGACAGAGAAGTGCGGGGACGGTCCATCCTGTCAGTGTGCAGATTGGGTCCATAAGGCCCGTATGCTAATCGGGACGCCTGCTCCGGCCTCAGGTCCTCAATTATTCAACAGTCAGGTTTGTTTAGCATTCACTCGGTATTGCTTTTTGGTAGAAATGGTGGTGCTGGTCGTGGCGAGGTGAGGGCGAGGTGGGAGGAATGGGAACAAGCTTCTCTGTGAACACACACACACACACACACACTCACAGGTTTGAGCACCAATTCTTATTGACTTCCATTCATTATCACAGCCAGTTCCTCCGAAATGAGATTCTGCCTCATTTAGGACCAGGTTTTGGTCTCCGTGAGGACTTACTGGTCAATATTTATGCCAGAAAATGTCCCAAAGAGCGCACACACACACACATGTGCAGGCACACAGTCGTCCAGCACCCCAAAAAAAAAAACCCCAACCTATTTCAGCTCCTGTGTTCAGAGCGCGCTGCGTTCTCATGAATAATACATCAAAGGTGCTGCAGGGCTGGTGTGATGCAGTATGAGGAACCTGTCAGACCATCAGTAGTGGCCGAGCTCGGCCAGGGAGCAGAGGAGAGGAGAGGAGACGAGAGGAGAGGATACGAGAGGAGAGGCGAGGAGACGAGTAGAGTTGGCGTGGCTGTCTGAATCATTTTTTATAACATAATAAAAGTCTGCCGATAATGTCGTCAGGGCTGCGAACGTCGTTCAGTCATTTGCAGTAATTTGTCCGCGCGGCCTTTTTTCCTCCGCGTCATTACAGACTACACTGACTCGTACTGTTACACTGGATTAGAGTTAGCTGTGACTCTATAATGAGGCAGAGCTCACCGGTGTGTGTGTGTGTGTGTGTGTCCCTCACTAGAGGATTCTCTGATTTTAAAAAAGAACTTTGTGACCAATTTTCCAATGTTTTAATCCTGAGAAAACACAGATTAAGGCTTAACAATTAATCGAATATGCATCACAAACATGACGCTGGTGAATCTGGTCTGTGATTGTGAGGGGCCATCCGTCCCGCTCTAACCTCCACATGAGGGCCGCGCGGTGGGGCTGTGCCAATCTCAGCTGACGTAGTTTTTTAATTCTCTAGATATCGCACACGGTTTTAATCCCTCACACTACAGGATAATTCGACCAGATAATCTGTCCATATCAGCCTAAAATCTGAATTGAAGGCACCCACGGTTGCCGGATCGGGACTGAAATCTGGCCAATTATCCTCCAGTGTGGGGACAGGCTTTTATCGGATTATCCAGGGGTTTAAATATGGGCTGATCGTGAACTTGACACATGCACAAGAATCACTGTCTTTGTGTCAGGAGTGTCGGGAGTAATAAAGGCGACGAGGGACCTGGTCCTCTCACTGTGTCATAAGTCACTTAGTCAGTGAATTGTTTAAGTGAATTGAAGTGGCAAGGTCTAGAGCAGCATTCCACACATGCCTCTGGTTCCCTGCGTGTGCTGCAGTCGTCAGCTCTCTGTGGCAGAACGAGATATTATTACCCCTCTCTTTTTTGTGTGGAACACATATACGGGATTTTTTTTTAACCCATTTCGGCTCAACAGACTTTTGACTGCGGGTCTGGCGAGAGTTTCTCATTTTGAACAACCTGGATCCATCATGAAATCAAAGGCTTTGGGGAGGACTGCGCTGAATACTGATCTGAGGTCTGTGCAGCGCCGCTGAGCCGCTGCAGAGACACCATCCTCTCCACGAATGGAACGAGGAACCAGTGCTTTGATTCCAATCAAACCTTCTGACAGAGACGCTGCTGATTATCTGCAGATTTACCATGGGAAATAATGTTTTAACAAAAATATTTTATTACCACCCTTCATCCGCCCCAGTGGGACTCCACTCTCACCTCTGAATTTATTGACTGACCACTGGCGTTCACGGGAGTAACACGACACCGTGTTGTTCTAACCCACAATTTCGCCGCCTTTGACCTTTTTTGGGAGGCGATGACCAGACGTAAAGCACACGCTGTCCCACGTGACGAACGGCATAGTTTTGGTACGGGCCGACTCTAAAGACATGCGACGCGGTCGCGCTCCCTCTCACGTCCGCTTCCTGTTGCCGTTGACAAACAGGGCTTGGATTTCTCAGCATGCCAGGCATTCTTTTCACCCTGTCTTTCCTGGAGTTTTGAAAAGGCCTCTGAGCCTCCCACCCAGAAATCGCCGAGCATAAAGCCACACAAAGCTGCGGGGTTATTCAGTTTGTTCTAAGCTCTCTTCCCCATCGGCTGTTTGCCTAGTAATTCAATTCAGATGTGCAGGATCCAAAAACATGTTTGCTTGACTGAAATCCACCCCTCCACCCACATTGACCAAGCACTGTGCTTTTCTTAGCGCCGTTCCAAGTTGGACAGCCAAGTGAGGTGCTGCCACCTCGGCCTTTTTAGCTTCAAAACCCTGCGGAGGAGACAGACATCTTTTCTCTGCACCGTCTCAGCGACTTCTCCAACATTCCTGTCACTGTGTGCACTCGCTCCAACACTCGTCCTGTGTGGGTTTTTTTAACCTGCTAACTGAGCGCTGTGCCCCCACCACCACCGCCAGCCCCCCCGCGCGCGCTGCAGACACGTTATCAACAAGCCGGTCTGTGTAAAAAAAAAAAAAGAAAAAGAGCAGGAGTGCAGATACCATCTGGTTCCAGGTTGCGCGTTATCCCTCCTATCACGTATATGTTGTTTATATTTAAAACACGGCTCATGTTCCTTGTGGTTTCCTTATTACACTTTGCTCGAAGATCATGAAACCAGACGCATGAAGCTGTCATGGGCCCGAGGAATATTACCTCCATACATAAGGCGAGTGAAAGAAGGCATTGATACATTTGTGTTTGGTTTAAAGTCACGATTCAGCCATTAGTCCGGTTTGTTTCGCTTTGACAAAAAGCACATTTTCATACGAGTTTTTTTTGGGGGGGGGAACGTTTTTTTTCCCCCCCGCTGTAATTAGTTTAGTCTGATTTTGATTGATTTGATACAAAAAAAAAGAAAAAAAGAAGGAGAAAGGTTTGTGATTTTAAAGATGAAGCATGGAGGAGACAAGTCTACGGCTGCAACGCATGATTATTTCCTCCGTTATTCAAGTTCTCGTTTGGTTCAGAAAATGTTGAAAAATGTTTTTCAAACCTCAAAAAACGTTATATAACATATACACATAAGTCTTCTATAAAAAGGTTGGGAAAATTCAGCATATTTGTTTGGAGACCCCAAAACATTTGCCCGTGTCCCATCTGTGGGCCGCGACCCAGACTTTGGGAAATACTGATCTTAGCTCTTAATACATCAGGGGGGGAAATATCAGTATTTTATTGCTGCAACTAACAAATATATTTCCTAATTCATTTATCCGTCGATTATTTTCTTGATTCGTCGAGAATTTGAATGTTTACAAATCTGGACATGATGATGTTTTTAAATGTCGTGTTTTGTCCACGAACCAAAAATCAGTCTTAATAATTTCTTTATCACGTCGAGCAAAGAAACAAGAAAATATTCACATTTAAGAAGCTGAAAACCTCACGTTAACGTTTTGTTTTCTTCAGTCAGACAGATATCGTGATGTGTTGCTCTACGATCGCCTCGCGGTATATTGTCGTACCGCGATATTATTGGTATCGCGGACCACGTATCGCGTAGCATAACATGAGGTACCCTGTGATTCCCACCTCTAGGTTGTACATGTTACACACTGTGAATAAAAACACTATTAGAGCATTGTCTTGTACCAGTTGTTCATTCGTTCAGTTATTTTTTATCAAAGTGAGTTTGGTCGTTTCAAAGACCAGCAGCCGCCACTGTTATTGCGACCTGCATTCTCCCCCCACACACACACACACACACACACACATTTGCGCTGGGCTGCTGATTTGAAACTTAGGAACGATGTTTAGAGCACACAGGATTTGGTGTATTCCAGGATTTTGAATAATTAAAAAGCATCATTTGAAATTCTCACAGAACCGCTTCCCAAACTGTGTTGGCACACACAGGTCTAGAGGTCTGAAACATGGGAGGAAATGCAGGCTACGTTTGTACGTGAAGTAGAACAACAAAGCACGACTTAAATATACATGACATGCGGGACCGGGGGTTTCAGCACAGCCAGTCAACGCTATTTCTGCCATGAAGGGATGTAATCAAAGCTATTTTTCTGGTCCCCGGTCTCTGCTCATCATCACGCGCCTTGACCCTGAGGTCAGTTTATTCACCTGTGTTCTGAGTTGATTTTCTATTGTACATGCATGTCCATGGAAATGCAACAATAACACGGTGGCGACGGCGGCGACGGCGCCGGCGACAGCTGTGCTGTGTTGGCTCGCTGCTGCGTCTCAACTCTCCGTGTGGGACGTGGCACTCGATACTCGGCGTCCTCCTGCGCCAGATAATTCAGGCCACATCCACACGACTCTGTTTTCATTTAAAAACGATGCACAAATTCCTGCTCAGGATGTTTCCCTGCTGTCCACGTTAACCCCACGGTTGTTTCTCGTCAATTGTCAGTTTTAAACAATAACTCTGGACGGGAGCGGCGTTAAATGTAGCTGAACTGCATTGTGGGTAGTCGTGGGACACTATAGGATACTATCGCAATGAATGAATGTTTATTTCGCTGACGTTCATATAAAAGTAAACATAAAAAGAGATCATTTAACACAATTATGCCAATAGCCAAAACAGGAATAGGCTGAACAACAACACAAGGAGAAACCAAGAAAATCAGATTTACGTTGTACTTACAATTATAGTACGAGACTTTCAATTCGCATTGCAAGCTGTAATTATTGTACATTTCAAACTTTTTTTGAGCCTCAAAAGAGTTTTTACACAATTTCATTTCATCATCGAGTTTGTTCCAAAACTTTGATAAATCCTCGTGAATTTTAATTTCCTTCTCTTAGTTTAAAGAATGTCTGAACGCGAACAGGAAGTTTTTATTCACCAATTATTCAACTATGAAAAAATGATTAGCGGATTCCAGATATACATCTTTATTTATTACTTTAATTACTAATCATGATTAAAAAATCAATTGAAAGAAGTCAGTCGTGGCGATTTTCTATTATCGTGATAATCGTGAAAATCCTGTCTAACTCTTTATTATTAATGTGCCACAAGGGGGCACTGTGTCTTTCCTCGTTCCTTCCTTCATTCTGATCTTTGAGAAAACCAAATGTCTCTCCATTTATATATATATATATATATATATATATGTATATATCACACATGTGTCACAATACACAGACTGTTAAACCAGCACCAACATTTTAGCCGAGTCATGTTGTGGGCTGTTTATTTCATCTGTGAATTCTGTCTTTGAAATAGCGTAAAATGGTTGAATATTGAGGTTGTGATTTCCCTACTGATCATTTCTATGTAAAAGCATGTTTTTTTTTAAAAAGAAGGGAAAATATAAAACTATTACTATTATAGTGAAGTTGATTTTATTCACTCCGCCTCAAACACGATGTCCTCACGTACATTTTGTTATTGTGAGAAGTCCAGCGGCGACCATGGGCGCGTACTATGTATAAACGCTCACAAAGATCGCCGGCCGCTCAGTCTCTGGTTAAATCTGGAAGGAAAAAAAAAGAAGTCCTGAGCTAAGTGATCTTAATATAGCCGTGTGTAACAGCAGTAAATATTTTCTTCACTCCACGTCTGGAATCACCACAATCAAAGCCTGTTTCGACATCGCAGGAACCAATTTTCGTAAGATTTAAAAGGAGGAAAGAGGTTGGTCCTCCTCTTCCTCCCCCTTTCTTTTTTTTTTTTTTCTAAATAAAAAGAGGCTACGATTTGGAACAATTCTGAGCAGCTTGAGGCAGCAGAGTTTACAGAAGTCTCAATGCAAACCTTGTTCCCTGGCAGACCACGCTGGAGAGAGACGAGAAGTGGGGGGAGGGATATTGAAGAAAGGTTAGCCTAGAGGAACAAGACTCCTTTCTCCCCCCATCGCCCCCCCCTCCCTTTCCTCACCCCCCACCCCTTGACCCTCCCATGTGACAAGTTGAGCCAACAAGTGCTCTATTCAGCCAGGCAGCGAGAGGAAATGACTGCGAGGCTGAGTGCTGCCTAATGAAAGTAGAGACGCGGATGATCGTTATTATTATTATTTTTATTATTATTATTATTATTATCACTATCGTCATTATCTTTGTCAAAGTTAAATCTAAAAACAGCGACAAAGTTTCCTCTTATCTGGAGTCGTACTAACGTCCTGTCAGTGGGCGTCTGCTCGTTGCCATGGAGACAGTGCTGTCAGACAGACAGAGTGGGAGATGATGTCTCCACTTGTTTATGGCTCTTCAGTTTACCTTCGCCTGATTGTGTTTGTTTGTGGTGTCGCTGCTGCAGTAACTTCTGGACTCTGTGGCACCGTTGTTTGGTTTTTTCTCTCCTCCTCTTGCTGGACTGAACAAACAGTTTGCTCCTCATCTTAACGACTGTAATGGTCTTGGCATGTGGCCGTGAGGCTTTTTTTTTTTTTAGTGTTCCTTGGTGCTGGTCCAGATTGCATCACAGGGCTGGTCACACACACACACACACACACACACAGACTGATGTTTACCAGAGAGGGCACTCACACGTGATGGCAGACTTACTTTTGGACAATGGTCACCAGGGATCATGTGCTGAGCAACAATACGGGATTATAAAATAATTTGTTTTTTAGCAGAGTCTCTTTAAACTCTTTCAGATTAAAATTAGCAGCATTACCTGGGATTAACCGTTAGTGCTCACAGGTGCGCCGTTGGTAAATTATACACAACTCCTTATATGGACATCCTGGGGCGTGTGTGTGTTTACAGGTCATAATATAGCTTCATGCTTTACACAATGCGTTTTTTCCATGAGTCAAACTTATGATTAACCTTGTGTCGGGAGTAGCCATAATCATGCAAAAGTCACAAAATAAACCCTTTTTATTTTATTTTTGTTCATAAAAATGAGCCATATTTCACAAATTCAATCCCATTTTTAAAATTTTTGTTTTGCAACTAAAGATTCTTTTCTGGATTACTCGAGTAGTTGTTTGGTTCATAAAATGTCAGAAAATACTGAAAAATACTGAAAGAGGTCGATCATTGTTTACCAAACCTCAAAATGATGATGTTCTGAAATGTCTTGTTTCTGTCCACAAACCAAAATTATACATTTTTGGTGATTTTTGTTGTGATATGAAGCAAAAGAAACCCAAAAATATACACATTTAAGAAGCCAAAAAACACATTTTAACTATAAAGTAATATTTAATCTACAAAAAAAGTCCCTAGTTGTAAAAAGCAAAAGAAACACACATGGCTATGTGGCTAATGACTTTGCTAGCAGCGTTAGCATTAGCAAGCTGTTTGACCCAGGAGTGAATGCTGATCAAAAACATAATCTCCGGCCATTAAACAGGGTTTTTTGACCGGTCGGAATGTGGAATATGATTAATTATGCTGAATTATGCTGAATTATGTGGACCTTTGTCTCATTCCTGTGTCTGTTCTGTCCCTCGCAGTCCAACAAAGTCCCTGTGGTGCAGCACGCTCACCACGTCCACCCTCTGACGCCGCTCATCACCTACAGCAACGAACACTTCTCCCCCGGGACGCCGCCGTCTCACCTGTCCCCAGAGATCCTCGACCCAAAGACAGGTGACGTCTCACGGCTGACACAAAAGAGACGGTTTTGACATTAGACACAGTCTGAGTGTTCTTTTGCTCTTAGTGATGATACAAATAATACACAAACATGTATGTTTTTAAGCTGTCCACTTAGTTAAAGTACTAAATGGATAAAGATTTAATATTTAATTCATCAGACGCCTTTTCTTTTGGGCTGTGACTTTAAAGACTTTCCCTTAAAGGTATTGTTACTGGTGAAGTTGAATTTATCTACTAGTTTCTGCCAGATTTAATACTTTTAACCTACATTTCACACATTGGACCTTTAATAAATAAGGAAAGAACAGTCATTGCTGTGAGTTAGCCTCTCACTCACATGTTTTATTATTCACTGACCACTAGCGTACTCTTGTATCGTAGATTTGCTCCATATGACAAGTTTCTCCAGCTAGAATGTGAGCTTTGTTTGCACTGATCTTTAGCCCAGTTATTGTTATTATCTATTTATAAGGCCGTAGCACTTTAAAAACACCACAGTACTGTGTGCAAACCTCTTAGGCTGTCATTAGATGGTTTAAGCAATGTTATCATGACAGTAAAGTAAATTATCTCTACTCTTTAAAACCTGTGTTCTATCTAGTGAAGGTCTATTATACCAGGTTTGTCCAAGACATACTTCAGCATTAAAGTTATAAAAGTTTCAGTCACATCATTTGAATTCAAATGTCAATGATGACAGAATTTGGCAAAACATAAGAACAACAAAGTTAAGACTTTTACACAGGTGAATTAAACAATTAGGAAAATTGGAAAAGTGCCACTTTAATAAGAGTGAACTGCATTTTAAAAGCTGTTGTTGTTGTTGTTGTTTGAATGCAGGTATTCCCCGGACACCACACCCATCAGAACTCTCTCCATACTACCCACTGTCGCCCGGCGCTGTCGGTTCAATCGCTCATCCACTGGGCTGGTTCATGCAACAGTAAGTTCTACTATAATATAATTATAGTGAAAAAAATGTTTCTAATCAATATTTTGCAGGTTCTTTCACTTCTATATCACAGTTTATGTTAATGATTGACCTTTAAATTACCGATTGCAGTGGAATCAAATTAACAAAAATGAGAAAATACCACCTTGTTTTTTAAGTAAAATTCATGTTAAGTCAAGTAAGTTGAAGTAAATCATCAAAACTGATGGTGGTCCGCTTCTTCTTCATTGTTGGTGCAGCGTTACAGCGCCACATACTGGCCTGGCAAATGTACTACTTTTTTGAGGAGGTTTTTGTGTGTGTGAAGACATTTCTTGAAACACCACACATTTTTAAAGACTAAGATTGTATCGGGAAGGTTCTGTTGCTGTAACTCTATGACTCTATCTGGGGGGGGAGACCTTAAATCTTCTCCAAATTAACCCAATTTGATCAAATCAAAGTCTTGATAGAGTTTACAGGTGCAACAAATCAGGAGAATAATAAATTAAAAACATTGTCGTGTGTTTTGCTCGGGGTCTCGACATCGATTTGTAACGGTGCCGTTCCACGAGTATGGGATTTGAGTTGATGAGTCAAGGAATTATGGGTTTATCTATGTCAGCTGTGTTTGATTCACCTCACTCACTCACTCACTCACACACTCACTCACTCAGTCACTCTGTGTCTCCCAGGCAGGGCCAGCCCATGTACTCAATCCCTCCGGGGGGATTCCGTCACCCCTATCCAGCGCTGGCAATGAATGCGTCCATGTCCAGGTGAGCAGCTCATGTTAACGCTCCTCCTCCTCCTCCTCCTCCTCCTCCTCAGAGAGGGACATTTAATATCTGCTGTTTCTATGACGTGCTGTAATCTTATGAGACTGGGGGAAAACAAATTGGTAGGGATGACATGACGCAGTGTTTTGCCTCTTTTTTTGAGAATTATTGATCAATCACGTATTACAAATGTTGCATTTTGTTGCCAAGTCACTGAAACACTGTTTTTTTGTAGTTTATATGTTATTTTTGTCGTGAAAATACTGTCAATAATTGCACTGCAGTGCAGACATTAAGTGAAGAGTGGAGAGACAGACCATTAGTGAAGCTAAAAAACATGTTTGTGTTATTTGTTATCACTAAATCGTTATGTTTTGAGGAGTAAGAGGGGAAAAAAAAGAAGAAAATCCATATGAGTCGACCTCTACTCAGTATCAGTACTGGTCTGATACTTGGGATATTGTAAAGAAATTACATGAATCTTATTTTGAATATATAACGACAAAGTCGAAAACTTGGGTTTTGGGTGAAGAAACCCAGATCACGGACTGATTGGTGGTGTCAGGACTACAAAGGGATGTGAGGTCTAAGTCGATCACAGACAAGTTCAGCTTCTTAAATAGAGTGAACACATTATTGGCATTCAGCGCTTCTCTCCTGGCTTTACTCTGAGAGCTAAACTTCTCTGTTCTGAGTCAGTCCATCACACACACACACAGGTTTATGCAGCTGTTCTTTTGAGGACACTGCATTGACGTCCATTCATTTAGACAGTGTACACAAAGCCTCTTCTCTAACCTTAACCCCTCAGAAATTAGCTTCTGCCTCATCAGGACTAGGTTTTGGTCTCCATGAGGACTACTGGTCCTGACAAGGTCCTAAAGAAACACACTCCTCAACTTAATGCCCTAAAACCAAAGTCTTAACCCCAAAAAAATGTCCACACACACTTCCTAAGGTTTATTTTGGTCCTCACAAAGATACACATACTAGTATGTACACACACACAGAGAGAGAGACACGTGCTCACTCAGAGCCCGAGAGATGAAAGGGCCCGAGAATCGATTCGGACAAATCAAAGCTCGTCTGCACTCGCGCGTCACATCAGACGGAAACACTCTGACCCCTCTGTCAAAAACCGGGCAGATTTGTAGTCGGGCTTCCGGTGTTAGTGTGAGATGAAATATTCACGGGAGTCTCTGTGATCAGTCAGCAGCAGCACATGCTGCTTCATCCTCAGGCGAACGCACAACAATCACAACATACAGGAGAATACAGGAGTTTATAGCTTATTGTTCCCACGTGGTGGTTTAGAGCTGAATTTGAATCCACATTTCAAACCATCATGTTCCTAATCACTAATATAAACTTTACAGCCATATCTGTAAAAGTTAATGTCATTTTATTTTTGGTAAACAAATTTTTGCTAAAGATTGATTAAAACTTAATTTTTTTATGCTTTCTATTCAAAAACATAAACACATAAATCTTCAATAAAACATTTGTGAAAGTTCAGCAAATTTGTCCAAATTTGCCCGCGCCCCAACTGAGGGCCCCGACCCAGCCTTTGGGAAACTTAATAATTATCCAAATTATTAAATACATGCTACATTGTGCATTGTCTCAGTCTGTCATACATTAAAAGTCTTAAAATGGAGGGATTTAAACTTTTATAACAATCACTGTCGAGTGTGTGATTAATTGTTAGCCCCACACACACACACACACACACACACACTGTTACAATGCTCCATTGTGTGAACAATTGGAAAAGTGAGGGAGCCACTTTGTGAAAGGTGTTCTGTGTGGACGCCTGTCGGAAACGCTCCTCGTGCTCTGGAACGTGGTGAGGAAAGTGGTTTCAGGTGTCACGGCCATGCTGTCGCCATGGTAACAACACACTCCACTTTTCTCCAGCCACTGCTAAATAAAGGGGCTTTTGACAAAGTCTTTTTTTCCCCCTTTTTCTTTTTTTATACAAAAAGCATGCATGTAACTCTTTGTACGTATGCTTTTTAGTCTAGACAGACACACAGTGAGTGAAGTTCAGAGCAGTCATGAGAGAAGTTACCGTGGTTCTTTTGTTTTTGTTTAAATGTTGCCTGCTGTTCGTCCTCTCAGCTTGGTGTCCAGCCGTTTCTCGCCTCACATGGTGACTCCGCCGCCGCACAGCCTCCACCAGACCGGCATCCCCCATCCTGCCATCGTCTCCCCGGCCATTAAGCAGGAGCCCAACGGAGACAACATCAGCCCCTCAATGCACGCGTAAGGACAATTCACTCAGTCACCAAAGCCTGCTTTTGTTCAACCTTTTGTTCTTGTTCTCATCCACACGGAAGCAGAACGTTTCTGAATACAAAATTTGACTTTCATACACATGAACCCTCTAAAACGACTCCAATATTAATGTTACAGTGGTTACTATTTCGTAACTTTTACTTTTTTAAATCTTTCAACTGATCTCAATGATGAAATCAAAAAATACTGACTGCCATCCAAAGTTGTACAAAAGTAAGGCTCACTACAAGGTTTCGTTTTAGTTTAATTTTTCATACAGTTAGCATTAAAACTTAGGGAAAAAAGGATTATTAAAATGCGTCAGGAGAGGTAAAGAAACCACAAGCTTATACAGTAAGAGAGAAAGTAAATAATGACCCAAAGAAATAACACAACATATATAAAAAAGAAATCAATAAAAGGCAATTTGGTAACAAAAAAACACATCTTTACAGTTATAAGTACTTTTTAAAACGATGGCAATCTCACTTTGTACTTACATATCTGTACACTACGATCTCTGGGTGACTGTTTGTGTTTTGCATTATACAAAGGAACATGCTTTGACCAGCATGTGTGGTTATTAACTGTACGTTGTAAAGATGCGGAACACGAAGCTGGAAAAACCAGAAGTGAATGTCAAGTAAACACAATCCCTCTTGTCAAAAACCTGTTTGAACCAAGATGTAAAACTAACTTTAAACGGCAGAATCAACATCAGAAAACGTATCCCACCGTGGTCTAATCCCAGTTTATGTTCCGTATTCATCTGTGAACAGTTCAGGTGAATTTTGCTTTACAGTGTTAGGAAGAGCTGGTCCAAAAACACCCAGGTTTAAACAGAAATGTAGTAGTATCATCCGACCACTAAGTATTGTATTCTGTGATTTCGTGATATGGATTTTTTCCTCCATTAACGTCATATCTTCGACTGTGTTTTGTTTGGGATCAGCAGGAAATCGCCCGTTCCTCCCAAGAAAGAAGAGGACAAGAAGCCTCATATCAAGAAGCCTCTGAACGCTTTCATGCTGTATATGAAGGAGATGAGAGCCAAAGTAGTGGCAGAGTGCACTCTGAAAGAGAGCGCGGCCATCAACCAGATCCTTGGAAGACGGGTAAGTGGCACACACATACACATCTGTGTGTATACTGTATATGTGTGAATGGGCTGCAGCTGATAACTGACGAATCGCTTGGTTATTTTCTCCATTTGGTCCATAAAATGTTGCTGAAAAAACCTCAAAATGACAGTGTCCTCTAATGTTTTAAAGATTTTCTGTTGACCCATTTGTAACCAATTAATTACCAATAATTGGTGATTACTACGTGCCGTCCTTTGACCTATTTTGTCATTTTGTCCACAGTGGCATTCCCTGTCAAGAGAGGAGCAAGCCAAATACTACGAGCTGGCCAGAAAGGAGAGGCAACTCCACTCCCAGCTCTATCCGGGGTGGTCAGCACGAGATAACTATGTGAGTTGGGACATTTTTATGGTCAGGTTTTATGTCGGAGCGGATTGAAAGAATGCCTTTCCTCGCTAGATTCAGTCAAACGCGGCTAAAAACACACTTTTTCCACCATGAAAAACATCAATGTTGTTGTTTTTTTGCGCAGGGAAAGAGGAAAAAGAGGAAGAGAGACAATAAACCCGACTCCAAACCAGAAGGTAAGAGCTCTCGTTCTTCCTGACGACCTTTATTTTGTTTTATTCTAACATGCTGTAGAGATACTAACTCAATCTCAGTCAGGAGAGACGAGCGACAGCAGAATGGATTTATTACAGATTAACCAGAATAACGTCTGTAAAGGTACATTTCAAAGATGAGGAAATTCCCTCAGAGTCCAGACACTCTGACCTAGTGTGACTGATGAAGGATGAATAGCGATGGATCCGATGAGACTGAGAAGAACTGGAGAGAGGAGATGGGTCACACATGACGGCGGCGGCAGCACGAGAGAACTAAAGCAGAGAGAGAGAAAACATACTTAAAGTGCAGGGATTCTTCACTTCACACATGATATATGTGAGAAAACGGGGGCAGAGGTCATGTGGAAAAAAACACAACCGTAGAGTAAAGATTGAAAACTGATTTGTTTTGTTCAGGATGTTTTGACGCACAGCGGCCTGCTAGCAAACATAGCATTTTCTTTGTCACGGAAATGTGTCTGACCTCGATGTAAAAACACGCAGAAAAGCTCTGACACTTTATTTAAAATCCCTAAACTTGAGGAAATGAAGTAGAGAAGAAGAGCAGAAAGAAGCTGTGACGCTGCAGTTACCGCTGATAGAGAAAGAGGGAGACCGAGAGCAGGACTGTAGCTAACGTAGCTCTGTGTTTGTGTGCAGTACGCTGTTGGAACTACGATAAAAAGTCGCTTTCCTACATGTTTATTGTGGCGTGACACCAAAGCGTTATCATTAATATTGTGTACAAACACCCACTAACAGCAACATTTAGTCAATAAAGTGCATATTCATATGTAACTAAATTAGCTGTAGCTAAACTAGCCAAAGTGTATTTTTATACTCAAGTGTACACATGTATGTAGCTAAACTAGCTGTGGCTAAACCAGCTAAAGTGTATATTTATACTCAAGTGTATACTTGTATGTAGCTAAACTAGCTGTGGCTAAACCAGCTAAAGTGTATATTTATACTTAATTGTATACTTGTATGTAGCTAAACTAGTTGGGGCTAAACCAGCTAAGGTATATATTTATACTCAAGTGTATACTCGTATGTTGCTAACCAGAGTATATTTATACTAAAGGTACTTGTATGTAGCTAAACTAGCTAGTGTACTAAAGCATATGTATTATGTACCTAGCTAAACCAGCTGTTTGTGTACAATATGTCGGTAAAACTGTGACAAAAACGTCTACGTTCGGCTGCTTTGGTCCCCACTAAAGGGTGTATTTTATGTATGCTCCTACAGTGGATGTCGTAGAGAATGTTACAGAATTGCGTGAACTGAAAGCAAATCTTTAACATTTAGTAATTGTTTTAATTATTTCAATTTGACATGGTGGTAATAGCACATTTTTCTGTGTCAAAGTAAGAAGTGTTATTTGTTTATTGTTTCAAACACACTTTAAAAGAAAGAAGTGGGTCAACGAGGTGATTTTGTAACGAGGCAAACGTGTTGCAGCTAAAATGAGACAACAGCTGATCACTTCATTGACACCATGAGAAATGACAGTTAGGAATGTAGGGTGTGAAGTCTGAGAATGAGAGCAGAGTGGTCCTCCTGACTGAAAATACCACCACAGCTTCTTTTCCTTTTGGTCCGATTGCAAAACTCAACTGCATGTTTATTCTCTTATTTTTATCTACCCTCTTCTTTTTTTTTTGCATGTTTTCTTTTCTTCACTAACATACACTAACCTTTTTTCCCCTGCTTCTTTTTTTACTTTTGACAAGCAGCTTATGAGCTTCAGTGCTAATAGTGGCAGGTATGTCAGCGGTTGTGCAACTAAATGATAATTATGAAATAAATACATTTAAAGGTCCAGTGTGTAAGAATTAGTGGTCCCGTTCAGACCTGGTCGCGCTTTCACTCAAATACATACAGACATCATGTCAAATTATATTTGTAATGACTGTACAGATGTTTCTGATGTCACTGTGTCACTGTGCCAGGAGAGATTTCATGACAAGGTCTGAATGGGTTCAGTGATAATACGACGGTGAGACCACAGATTGTAGCAAATGTCAGACTCCTTCAGAGTTTCCTTGTCAAACTGGTTGGCGAACTATGGTGGCCTTAGCATACCAGAAAGGATTTAGTTCTTCATTTTCTTGATAGACTTCTGCCTCGGAATGAAAAAACAGTTTAGGGCTACTGTAGCAACATAGCGGCACAAGATGGCGGTCTCTGTAAAGTAAGGCCCTTGCCTTAAGTTCACTAAAAGAGGCTTTTTCTTAAACTTTAAAACCTCATTATTATTTTTAGGGACTTATACACAAACGTATTGAGACTAAAGTGTATAACATTTAAATATAAACAAATTTCCTTGAATGTCTCTAGCTCCACATGACTCCACATGACTCTGGGTGTCTCTCAGTATAGCATACAAATAATGTTTCATTGTCTTTATAGAAACCAAACAGAAGCAGAATAATAACACCACCAACAACAACAACAATCACACGTTGCAGCACTACTAAACTCTGCCAAATGTTACACAGTGGACCTTTAAAATAACATGAAACGTGCTCTCTGTTGCATCGTGAATGCAAACCATCTAACTGAACATCCCCGTGTCTCTGTCTCTTGTAACGTTGTTGATCAGGTTGATTTAAATGTGACTTTTTGTCATTGCATCGTCTTCACTGTTGTCACAGTCACTCCTTCACGTCCGTCTCTGTCTCTGCAGAGGAACTCAAAAACCAGCACTGGATCCATATTTCAGCTTCTTCATGTTGTTTTCTTTCTCTCTTTTCTTTTTTTCTTTCCCCCTCCAGACTTCTCAATAAGAAGCAAAAAGCAGTGCGTGCAGTACCTGCCCTCGGAGAAGATGTGCGACAGCCCGGCGTCGTCTCACGGCAGCATGCTGGACTCGCCGGCCACGCCCTCCGCCGCCTTGGCGTCGCCGGCCGCTCCCGCCGCCACTCACTCCGAGCAGGCGCAGCCGCTGTCACTCACCACCAAACCTGAGGGACGCATGCACCACCACCACCACTTCTCCCTGGCCGGGAAGTCTTCTGGATCCTCCTCCTCCTCCTCCTCTTCTTCCTCCTCATCCCATCCCACCATCTCTATCCCGATGGGTTCCTCAGGCAGCCAGCCGACCACACCCATCCTCAGCCGGCCAATCCCGTTCACCTCTCTGCACCACTCCATGCTCTCCCCTCCCTCCCCCTTCCACCAGGCAGCCCTTCACTCCCACCACGCCCTGTTCCAGTCGCAGCCCCTCTCCTTGGTAACCAAACCGACCGAATGAATTTGCAGAATTTTTGTTTTTTTGTTGTTATTTTTTGTTCCCATTTATTGTGCTGTATATTGCTTTTTTCCTCTCAAAATAGTTATTAGAGCAACTTTTTTTCTTAATGATGAAAAGGACGAAATGTTATTGGTCAATATTTGACCGCCTCCTTTTCTACATCTCTCAAATGACACAAAATGTATTTTTTTGTAAAGTTTACTGCAGAACTGGTTTCTTTTTTTCCCCGCCCCCTTTTTTTGTATGCATTTATCCAATGAACGGACAAACTCTTGTATAAAAGATCCAATGTACATAAAGTTTCTTTATAAAAAAAAACAACAAAAAGGAACAAAAAACATGTTTTCTCTTTAGCCAAAATCTGATTAATGTTAGTATTAAGTTTTGAAGTCATAGTACTGGCCAATAATTGCAGCCCCTCCCCCCTCTTTTCAATTCACAAGCGTGTGCCCCCCTTTTTCTTTGACATGTTAAATAAACATTTGAAATTGTTTCTTAAAGGAAACGCTTCTGTCTGTGCTTTCATGTTGTTGTCGTTTAAAGGGAAAATATGTACCTTAGAATAAGGCCTTAAGCAAAAATCCAAATCTTCTTTAATGTGAATATTTTCTGGTTTCTTTGCTCCGTGTAACAAAGAAATCACTAAAACTGAAAATTGTAGGTTTGTGGACAAAACGGAGACGGATTGGAGAACCCAAATAATTTTGTTGCTGATAAAGTCAGTGTTCTTTTGACCATTCATTTAGTATTAAAACTAAACATAAATGTTTTATGTTTCGACATTTGTGTCACTTTAGCCGAATTGTGAATGAACTATTTCCTTAATCTCTGATGACATATCATGGTAATTTTATGACTTAATTTCTTACGTAAGGCTCCCGGTCAAGACGCTTTTCAGAGAGGTACTGAGGCTTTTTAGGTTTTCTAATGTTCGCTATTTCTGGCTCTTATAAGTTGTAGCTCGCTGTGTTTGAGTAACTGCTGGAAAACGTGTCAAAGTGCTACGAGCTGCATTTTAGGGCGGGTGGTACAACAATGATCTGGCTGCACGCTTGTTTTCATGTTTCCTTGGTCTCTGATGACGTATCATGGTCATTATATGACATATTATAACTAGAATATTTTAAATAGGGTAATGTAGTTTGGGTCAACTCTTAAATATGAGTGACTATGATACATGACAAGTCAATAACTGGCTTTTTTGTGGATTTTTTTGAGTGCTATAAACGTGTAAATCCAAAACCCGCCTGCCAGTATTTTTTTAAACCTCATGTAATATTTTATGTCCGCACCGGGAACGTCTTCAAACCTGGCTTGCGTTGGGGGAGGAGTTCAATGTTTAATAAAGCAGAATTAGGCTAACCGCTGTGGAAAATGAGAAAACAAATACAAATAAATAATTGACGACCGCTCCTTTATCCCACAACATCGACAAAATAGCAGGTCAGGCCCGGTCCCGGCGCTCTGAAACCCTGCCCGGGTTCCTCGGTTCCCCGATTCCCCTTTTCTTTTTTTTTTTCTTCCACTTTTGCAGCATCTTTATCCACGGTCTGGCACGCGGCCTCAGCTTTAATTAACTCAGAGGTAATGGGATGGAGCCCACGGGACCTCATTAGGCATTTCAATTAGTGAAAAATGCACAAGGTAGGTTACAGTTTTTGGTGGCCTTGGAGATGAGGAGTTGTGCCAGGGACAGACCAATTAAGTCAGAGGGGTGGTGGGTAGGGGGGGTGATGATCTGTGGTAACGGCCTGGATGAGTCCACTGGCACATTCATACGTTCATGTCATAGACAGAGATAAAGAACAGCGAGTTTGAACACACAGATGAATGAACTTGACCTTGTTTGTTGACTCGAGACAAAGTTATGAACATGTGAATGCTCAGTGAGGGAGATTTTATGTACATTTTTTCCATCTGGACTTTTGTGTTTGCAAATTTTAACCATAAAAGGGCCAGAAAATCTGCTGCGAGTTCGCGATTTGCCCATTTTTCTAGAACACTTTGAATATCTGGCAGTTTTTTACATTTTATTACACGTTAAACTAGTGTATTACCAGTTTAAAATGAAGAAAAACAAAACGTTAGAGTTCAATTTTAGAGTTTTAGTTAGAACATATACTCTCTGGCTGCAGACACAGTCAATTCACAATATAAAGTGTAACTCTTTTCACTGCCATTTCTGTAACACCTGATTTTATTCTCAAAAGATAAACTATTACTTCCTAAGAAATGCTTGTTTCGATCACACGTTTTAGTCAAATCTTTTAAATGATATGTATGAGATCCTTGTATATATGTAAAAAAAAAAAAAAACTAATTTTAACCATATACACATAAACCTTTGGTTAAAGGCTTGAATAAAATGTGTCAAATTGTATTTAATGACCCTAAGATAAAAGGTGTGACCATTTAGGGATAAATATTGTGATATGCTTTCATGTAAAAAGACCGAGTATCTACAGACACCGATATTTGTCTGATAACTGATGAACTTGCATAGTTGTTACAGCCCCGGGGTTGTGACTGCTTTTCCTTGTGTGCGTATGTGTGTGTATGTGTGTGTCTGCATGTGAGTGTGAGATGGGTTGCAGGTGTGCATGTTTGAGTGAACGACGTGTGTGTGAGTGAGTCGAGATGGATCCTGGGAGCTGATTGGTCCTGCACAGGAGGAATCTGTATAAGAGCACTCACAGCCAGACTACAAGTGCCACCAGACATTTTGTACTTGTTTTCTTCTTTTTCTTTTTTAAATAAACCTTTAGAATGGTTTGTTTGATGTGTTGCTGGTGGTTTCTTGGGAGTCCTCTTGTGATCAGGTCTCCCAGGCCTGGTCCTAACAATAGTGACGAATGTGACGTGGGTTTTTGGATCGTATCGGATTTCATATTTTTACCAATATCCAGATCCAGTGACTCTGACGAAAGTATTGGACCGATACTGATACTGACCGATACAAGTTCCCATCCCGAGTATGTATCATATATATGTATAAATATTTTAACCCTTAGAACACAGAGTATTTTGACTACTTTTCTCCATTTATATGCACAGTATATACAGAGGCTATAAGAATGTGCAATATAAAGTGTCTTATTTTGTTTTTTTCAACCAACTATATAAACACGCCTGAGCTAAAAGTACTCAAAATGTTTAAAATCGGATTCAATTTGTAAAGTTTGGAGAATGTGTCACCATTCAAAGTTCACTTTCGCTAATTTTTATGAACAAAAAGAATTTTTGTGTCACTTCTGCACAATTATTGCTGCTTTATATCATGACTAAGACTGCGATATAAAATGAATCATAAATTTGACTCAACAACACATTTTTTAAAGCCTGAATATGTGACCACACTACCTGGATGTCCATATAAGGAGTTGTGTATTATACCCACGGTGATTTTACCATGGGTGCACCTGCACTAAGGGTTCATTTGAATAATGACAATGAGTAATAGAAGAAATGACACTGTTTTAAATTGCAGTTCCAGTTTAAGCATCAGTCTCGACCACGTCTCTCTGGACAGAGACAGAGTCGTCACACTGAGGTGATGTTTCTATTCTCGCCCGCAGCGCGGCTGATAACTGTCAAAGTCTCCCCTCACTCTGTTTCTAAAGCGATCATTAGCTCTAATGGTCCTTTGCTTGTTTTTTTTTTTTGCTCTTCTCTGTCTTACATCATCCACGAGTGAAATCACAGTGAGTCAGTGGATCCACGGCTGCTGCTGCTGCTGCTGCTGCTTCACCAGTCTGTCAGTGGAATTACAGCTAATGACTTGTCAAATCTGTCTCCTCTCAGGACACAAACACGTCCACTGCTCCTCACACAGTGGCCTTATTATTATTATTATTATTATCATTATTATTATTATTACACCTCAGTCCTAGTCTTGATGACCACTCTGCTTATATGTATATATACTGTATGTGTGTGTGTGATCAATAAATGATATATATACATATATGTGTATCTTTTTGTATTGTTTTGTACAGTTTCATACCCATTACTTATGTATTTCTTTTCGACTAATCTAATCAAATTTTTTATATAGCTCTAAAAAGAAAACATATTGTTATAATATTTGTAATAATATCCAATATTATATAGAGAAAGAGAAACACAACAGTTCATCATAATGAATTGTTTTTTTCTTGTTGTCTTTTGGCATTTCTTTTGTTTATCAACACCGCCCTCTGCTGGAGAGGCCGAGCACTTCCACACATCGCGTCGTAACAAGATTCAGCCTGTAGGTGGCAGCAACAACACATTTTCTTAAAACGAGAACGTGCTCCTCATCTGTGGCGATTCAGTAGAAGTGAAAGAAAGAATTAGAACAGAAATTTGAAAGAAAGGGTTGTTTTTAACAAATAATTACAAAATAAGGAGCTAAAACTAAAACAAATTCAGCATTTAGGCTCCATTTGACATAAATTATAAGACGTGGTATGTACAGTATGTATTATTGTTATTATTATTTGTAAATAATCCCTAAACTATAAAATGAATTCTCCATCATTACCCTCTTTATCTTCACAAGCTCAGGTCAGGTCAGATGAGAACAATGAGGCGGTCGCAGGAACAATGGGAGGATGTCAACGTCTACAGTATATGATGAGAGTATAAATATTTAGTCTCTCTTTGTTTCAACATGTGCCATTCAAGTTAAACTAAATAACGAGGTGGTGACGGTCAAGTTCTTTTCCTCCCACTGGACGCCTGCCTGTCAGCCTTTATTACAGGAGAACAAATTAAAATGAAGATTTGCATGCACAAAATGTAGGGAAAATAACTTTGATGAACATTTGCAGTCTCCATGTCAATAACTTGCCAAATGTTAAAATTCGACAATATGTCATCTGCATATTGTCGTACTGGTACTATACACACACACACACATACAAAATACACAGATATACAGTGTACAGTATTACTCTATTTGCATATTCTCTTTGCAAACAATTGTCATATTATTTCTTTCTGTAACACCGAATATGTTTTTATTTAAATGTGTCAATATGTGTTTGGCAAATGAAAACACAACATATATACTGTACATATAAAAATCTGCTTCATTTTATATCCGGTCATAATGAAGGTTGATTTGGATCAGTGTTTTTTTCACTATTTGTTTTCCTGTAACACCTAAAAGTATATTTAAAAGGCCAGTGTGTAATAGCTACTGCTGATCATAACAAATAGTGTGTATATATATACATATATATATATGTATATATATATATATATATATATATATATATATATATATATATATATGTGTGTGTGTGTGTGTGTGTATAAACATACACATATACATATAAATATATGTATATATACACATAATTATCACAGTACTGGAATTGTTAACGTTGAACGCCATACCACTCCATACCAGGTGGTGGCGGTAATGCACCAAATCATGGTTTGCCAAACCGCCATTACGCAATACTAATAAAAGAAGAAGGAGGAGGAGAAGGGGGAGGAGAATAAGAGTGAGCTGGTTTGAACACGGAAGCAGGAACAACTTGTCACCTACAGTCGCGTCTTATTCAACCTGTCGACCCGGATTTGTCAACGCGGATTTGTGTCGTAGACGCCTCAGAGTAAACCCAGGACTACAGGATTAATTCGCGCTTTCTTCACCGGTGTGTCCGTGGAAAACAAAATGAAGACGCCTTTCTTGTTTCTCGCGATATTTCTGCTCAGCAGTTTGGTCTCAGGTGAGTTTGTTAAGAGAAATGTTGGATTGGATTATACTAGATTGTTCTATCGTGAGTCGTCTTTAGCTAATGGGGCTAATGCGGCTAATCTTCATCTTCCTACAGTCAAAACGACGAAACAACAACAACAACAAGTGTGAACAGAGAGTAGCGAAAACGGAGTCACTTTCGCTCTCATGTCATTAACGTTGTCACCTGTTTGTTTGGCGGTTTGTTTCCGGTTTGTTTCCAGTTTGTTTCAGGAAGCTCATCTTCTCTTTTTAAACCGCACCGGAAATCAACCACGTTTCACTGAACACGTTTCAACTAGTGATGTGTGATACCGCTACTTTCCCCAATCCGATACTAAGTAAAACCCAGGCCGATATGTGTATATATACACGCACATAATACACGGCAACATAAGAAGGGGCGTGTTTCATAATGAACACAAGACGTCAGAATACTCTTTCTTGTTCTATAATAAGAAATAGAACTTTCATACATTAATGTAAAAAAATGCGTGCCTGAACATTTTAACACAAACGTTCCACGTTCACCTGAAAATGATTATCCTTTCTTCAAATGTTCCCATCGTTCACAGGTTAATGTTTAGAAACATCAGCATATTTCATCCATCCAACCATATTCATGAATCTAAATTTGAACCAAACAGGATCCTGTAGCTCTAAGAACTCGGGGAACTTCCATTGTTGCAACATCATGTGTGTTATTGTGTGTGTTTCCCCCCTGGGGGAGGAATAAAGTCATTCATTCATTCATCAACACACAAACAGAAGCCTAGTAGCGCAGGTACAAATCACTTCTCCAAATATCAGCAACACATCATCATAACCTTATCACATTCAGTGTTGTTATTGATTTGGAGGTGTATAACAAGTCTTCACTGTCTTCCCACACATGTCACATGGTTGCATTTCCGTTCAGCCATCATTAAACCTCGTCAACAAGACTGAGCTGAGCAGTCTATATCTACACAGGCATTATTTGCTTATGATTAGGACAGACGAACCAACTGGGTATCATTTAGGCTAGATCCTGACACTTGTGAAGAATATTGGAGTTAAGACTGAAAAGTTTCTTCAGACTTCTGTTCAGGATTTGCAGTCTAAAAATATGGGATATCATTATGTAAATAATATTGCATAAAAAATGTGCATACAAATCAAAGGTGAATGCTAATAAGTACAACCAAAATGGCACTAGTCCAGAAGCCTGGCATTCAAATGAACACATTTCGGTGTTCAGTTAAGTCTATAGAACTGCTGACTACAAAGGCAGTTGCACACCGTTTACATCATTTTCCTCCATTGTCTTTTTGTGCTGCGTGGAGCCCATCTGTCGCCGTTTCCATGTCTTGCAGTCACAAACCTCTGCCTTTATTGCAGGGCCTGCATTTTATGCTTTTGGCATCGTATAATCTAGTCAGCTAATCAAATAACCTCAGATAATCTAATAAAATGGAGGAAGTTGACAAGAAGAAAAACAACAGAGGACATTCTTAATAAGGTTAGATAAATATTTAGTCAGTAGCAGTTTAATGAAGATTTCACTGTGGCAGCAACATGGCTTTTGTTATTAGATGACCTTACAATCTGTTTTGTCAGTCTCTGTTAAATTTCCTGATGATTATAACTTTTATTTGTCCAATTCAGCACAAAATGATGGATCCAATGCGCAGAAACCGGGTGCCGGGGCCGCTGCGCAGAAGCCAGATGCCGCTGACGATGCGCAGTCACCGGATGCCGGGGCCACGGTGCAGAAGCCGGATGTCGCTGACGGGGCGCAGAAACCAGATGCCGGGGCCGCTGGGCAGAAACCGGATGCCGGGGCTGGGCAGAAACCGGATGCGGGGCTGGGCAGAAGCGGATGTCGCTGAAGGGCGAGAAACCAGATGCGGGGTGGGCAGAAACCGATGCGGGCGAGCAGAAGCGGATGCGGGCGCTGGGCAGAAGCGGATGCGGGCGGCTGGGCAGAAGCGGATGCGCTGAAGCTGCGGGAGTGTCGCTGACCAGTCACCGGATACCGGCCGGATACCGCGCAGAAGTCGGATGTCGATGGGGGAAACTGCCCAGTGCACTGGATGCGGGGCCACAAGCCGGATGCCGGGCTGCGGAGCAGAAGCGATGCCGGGGCCGCTGGGCAGAAGCCGGATGTGCCGATGTCTCACCGGATACCGGCGCGCGGATCGCAGTCACCGGATACCGGGGCCGCCGCGCAGAAGTCGGATGTCGCTGATGGGGCGCAGTCACTGGATGCCGGGGCCACTGGGCAGAAGCCGGATGCCGGGGCCACTGCGCAGAAACCGGATGCCGGGGCCACTGCGCAGAAACCGGATGCCGGGGCCGCTGCCCAGAAGCCAGATGCCGCTGACGGCGCGCAGAAGCCGGATGCCGCTGACGGCGCGGAAAGTGAAAATGGAGATAAAAGAAAGAAAATTCAGCCGAATTTTACTGGAATGAAGGAGGAGGCAGAGAGCAGCCATTTTTTTGCCTACCTGGTCTCTGCAGCCGTGCTGGTGGCCGTGCTCTACATCACTTACCACAACAAGCGCAAGGTACTTTCAACTCTCTGTGGGGTTTATTAGATCAAGTGAAGAGAGACATTTATAAAACACAAGTATTATGTATTTCTGAAAAAAGTGAAATGTTTTAATTGCTTTAATACCATGTGGTGGAATAGCGGAGCACATGTGCACATATTTATGCCATATCATTATGCCATTTCACAAGGGTTTATTTTTTCACAAGGTTAGCCAGTTGATTCAATTCTAATATATTGTCTCTGTGAAATTTTTCCAGATAATTGCATTTCTGTTGGAGGGAAAGCGATCTAGAGCCGCACGTCGTCCTAGATCTACTGAATACCAGAAACTGGAACAGCAGGTAGGATTCTTATATGAACACAATCACACACACATTCCTGAAAAGCATTCTTAGTGAGGACAGTCCCTGAGACCGAGTCTTAACCCTCAAAAAAGACTAAAGTTTAAAATGTTATTATAAAAGTTATCAGGACCAGCCACAATGTCCTCAACAAGGTCAAAATGTCCCCACAAAGACCTTGAACTTTCCCAACCACTTTCCCAAAATGTCTTCCATGTCTTTCATAATTCAAAGGGCTTCTCACATTCAGTACTAGTACACACACCTGTTTTTTTTATTGTTTAATCGCCATATGTTGGCACTCACAAATTGCATTTTCTTTCAGCCGTGATCTAATATCGTGCTCATGAAGTCCTTGCCTTGGAGCAGCTGATTGCACTGTGGTGTCTTGTGAGAAGAGGGCGTGT
Source organism: Solea senegalensis (assembly GCF_019176455.1). Classification (NCBI taxonomy): domain Eukaryota; kingdom Metazoa; phylum Chordata; class Actinopteri; order Pleuronectiformes; family Soleidae; genus Solea; species Solea senegalensis. The sequence continues at coordinate 3,273,196 of NC_058025.1, read as the reverse complement.
GGATTTTGGCGTAAAGATATTTTGTCGGTGTTCGCCTTGTTGGTTTCACCTTGTGTCAAATGGACGTTGCTCTGTTTTTTGTACCTTTTTTAGATGCTTATTGCATGACTATGCACATGACATCGTTGCCTTACTGAGGGATTTGGTGAAATGCAGCGAAGGTAAAAGGTGGTTTTTTGCACTTGCGATGCTATTCCCGCTTTTTAGGCAATCGTGTAATTTGACCTGACTCAGGACATACGGTAGCAGATGGAAATATTAGCAATTTGTAATTCCAACGTTTTTTTGTTTAGTACATCAGTGATCACGCTGTCTACTTAAATAAGCCATTTGAATCTGTTAAAAAAGAAAAGAAAAAAGAATTAGCTTTGTAAAAGTTCTGTGTGTATGATTTAAATGTCGATTAGATGAAAGGTAGCAAGACTTAATTTAGATGTACAGAAGTTGCACAATGGAATTTCTGCTTTACAACCCTATGGTGTTGGCAAGATGAATGTTATAGCAACCAGCAAAGCTCAGTGAGCACAGAAGGATTTTGGCCACAGCGCAATATTTAAGAAAAGTTGATTGTCACCTTTATCATTGCTCAGTTTGCCCACACCATGTTTCTGAAGATGATGCTGATGAAGGAGCACCCCTGCTAGTGTACAAACTATTTGGACTTAGTCAATACAATGTTCAGTTGGTCCAATCCTGGCCAAAATAACTAGATCTGCCACACAGTTAGTGCATGAAATGAAATGGCAGGTATAGCTACGCAGTTAATGCATCAGCACTTGTGTCTTATTAACAGCTAAATTCTTTAAAATTGGTAAAAGACTATACTGGACTCATATTTGTATGGGAAGGTTTGCATCCACAAGCTTCAGATGTCGTTATGAGGTGAAAATTGACTGGGGTGAACAGCGATAATCATCAGACAATATGCAGCGACTGGTTGCGTACAACTACTTGAGCTATTCTTCCGCTTTACTCACATGCTCTATGACACCCTTTATTTTCAGAATGAGATGTTTGCACAGTGCTAACCCACCTCAGCTTCAGGCTGATACCCTAACATGCTGACAGATTAACAGATCAATGTTGTTTAGGTAATAGTTTATCATTTATTTATTCATGTATCTGTTAAAAAGTTGGCTATTTTACTGAATGTTGTGTAGAAAGAAAAGTGCTAAAGGTACAGCTAGTTACCATTTAGTTCAACTTAGTTGAAAAAGTGACTCTTTATTGTCAGGAATGTACAAACATCTGCCTCCCTGACTAGTCGGCGTGTATAAACAACTCTCTTATAGCATCCTGGGAAGAAAAGTGCTATGAGTATAGCTGGCATCCATTTTGTTCATTCTAGCAAAATACTAACTTTTCTGTTTCAGGAATGTATGAAATTCCGCCTCCCTATACATTTATGGACGTCTAGTAAACATGTATAAAAAATATCAACAACTCTCTTATAGAGTCCGGGAAGAAAAGCGCTAACTGTAGCTGAAAAACTTTCATGTGTCAGAAATGTACAAAAATGTAGTAACTAGTTGACATGTATGAAAAGCTCAACAACGGTCTCTAGCTAGCAGCTAGCCATTTTGTTCATTCTAGCAAAAGACTGACTTTTCCATTTTTCATTTCAAAAAATCCACTTCCCTGATTTTTTTTTAAGATGACTATTAAACATGTATGAAAATATCAACAACTCTCTCATAGCATCCTAGGAAGGAAAGCGCAAAATATAAAGCTAGTGGCCATTTTGTTCATCCTCGCTGACATTTTTTGTGGAAGAATTGTATAAAAAGTCTGCCTCTCTCGCATATTTAGAGATTCTTGTTTAAGATGTATAAAAACATCAACAATTTTTCATGGCATTACAGAAAGAAAAGTGCTAAAGGTATAGTTAGCATTTAGTTCAGCCTAGCAGGAAAAATGACATCTCTCAGAAATTCTGACTTCTGTCAGAAATGTACAAAAATCAGCCTCCCCCAAACATTTAAAGACAACTAATTGAGATGAATTAAAAGCTCACAAACTGTTTCATAGCATCCCGGGAAGAAAGGTGCTATGAGTGTAGCTAGCAGCTATTTTGTTTGTCCTAGCAAGGCAAACATTTCTGTTTCAGAAATGTATAAAAATCCACTTCCCCCACATTTTTAAAGATGACTTGTAAACATGTATGGAAATATCAACAACTCTCTCATCGTGCCCCGGGAAGAAAAGTGCTACGAGCATAGCTAGCAGCCATTTTGTCCATCCTAGCAAAATAATTACTTTTTGGTGTCTGAAATATATGTATAAAAATCTGCGTCCCTCGCATATACAAAGATGCCTGGGTAACATCAACGATTCTCTCATAGCATCCTGGAAAGCAAAGCGCTAAAGGTATGGTTAGCTGCTATTTATTTTAACTAGCTGAAAGTGACCCTTTTCTGTCAGAAATGTATAAAAATCCACCTCCCCGAACATTTGAAGACAACTCGTAAATGTGTATAAAATGATCAACAATTGTCTTACCGTGTTCCAGAAAAGAAAGCCAGGTTGGGTTTATAGCTAGCTGCTATTTTGTTCATTATAGCCAAGAAAAAGTGAACTTTCTGCGTCAGGACATTTAAACTGATTGGTTGACATGCTATATTTATTTTGTGTAACTTATACAAAAAAATGTGAGAGTCTGCCGTTTTCCTCAGGGCTACACGGTGGGCCATTTTCGGCACCGGAGGATGTATGCTAAGCTATGTTAGTCATCTTTGCTGCACAGACACAGGAGCAGAATCGATCGTATCTCGTTATTCACAGTAAATTTAAAAAGCCGGTTTCCATAGAATGATGAGCCAGTCCACTGAAAGATAACGGAGTATATTTTGGTTGAGGGTTATGACTTAAAAAAAATAAGGGTGATTTGGAAGAGGAAACTGCAGCAAAACAGCTGCTTTGTTTTGATCATAGGTGTAAAGGTTGACCACTAATGTGTTCTATTTAAATTTTCTTCTTGAGTAGATGTGCGTGTTGATGTTTAATGCTGACTTGTGCCAAAATTGTGAATGATTTAAATGTGACTCTTATTTTTGTGCCTGTTTCATAAATGAATACTATATTTTTTACTGGGTCATGATCTATGGAAAGCCCCTTCTGTTTCATGGAGAACATAAATCAAATGTTTCTTTGCAAAAGTCATATTTCATGTTTTGTCCAGAAAGCAATATTTTTTTAATGAAATTAATCATTTTCATGTCCAGATTTTTTTTTCTTCCTTTCATGGCAAAACAACTGTAAATCAATTGAGAGATGTTAACTAATTGTAAGCTATTTATTCGTTCATTATTGCTCTCTATAAAAACATCTTGCTGTCCTTTTTAAATATTCATTGTTGAAAAAACAAAGATGATAATTGGTTATTAAATAAATGCTTTTTGTACTTTCTAGGCTCAGATGTGTTTATAAAGTGTCCTTTATAGTCACAGCTGCATTATCATTTTGAGGCTTGGGTAAAAAAAAACAATGATAGAAGTAGAAAATAATGCATAAAATACCATATTTCATTTAAGGTATGTGTTGCGGCTTCCAAACACAAACCTTTTAGCCGCTGAGAGTATATGAGGTTTGGGTCCTCAGGTACGTAGATTTGTAACGCGCTTTAGTAGATTATGATAAAGATACGCTGAGATCCAAATATGCTTAGGTGCATTTATTGTAACAAAACAGCACAGAGCTATCACAGCGCAGCAAGGATGGATAAACATAAAAATGAGACTGGCGGATTAAACAGGAAAAAAGGGTGATAAATGAATCAATGAGTAGCGGTAGCGGTCAACAAAAATTACGGCTACTCCCAACCCTGACTCTCTCTCTGCGTCACCGGTGAGTGCCCACCTTTACGCACACACACTTCCGCACCGTGCACACGCCCACTCCCAGGTGAACCACGCCCTCTGCAACACACACACACTAACACACCGTGCTGCTCATCTTCAGCCTGTATGTCTCTTACAGTATGGTTTAAAAATGTAAGATAGCCTTTCAAAGAGTGACAAGATGATTGACTTACAAAAGATGCAAGACTCATATTTAAAATATATTCTTTCTTTGATTCTCAGTTTTAAATGAACTAAAACAAAAAAGGTCCAATCTCTTAAAAGGGGCCAAAAAGTTGATAGACCTTTAGTCGTTTTAAGCTTATAATGTGTTATTGGAACATTATTTTAACATCTCTTTGGCTGTCAAATATTTGCAGGAGTTAAATAAACTGTTTTCCTCTGGGATTGATGGAGCAGTATAAGGTAGCACATCAGTAGGAAACACCATGTTTACAGCCATTCATTTTATTTTGGTCCAATAAAAACAAAACACAACAGATAAAGTACACTGTACATACCTGCTCATGCATATACCAGCATCAGGGTGATTATTTTAATCAAATTTATTTACATTTTGGACAGAGGGTTCTAAATCCAGTTAAAGCAGCAAATGACAAGATTAAGCATTAACAAAAGATAATATAAATTCAGAATAGGAATAATCTGTGTCATTTTGGTCTGGATAATAATGACAGGACTTTGTTTTTTCTATTGCCCTGTTCTTTGATACCATATATTTTACCATAACAATCACCAATACTATTTAATTTATAAGATGTCATTTTTTATTATTTTACTGATTTACATCTGTGGATTTTATGTCCCCAGTCTCTCACAGAGTCTGGTCATGATTAAATCCCCAGATTAGTTTAGGATTAGTTGCAAATTTCCTACAAGCTCAGGAAATGTTGAACAGTGTTTCCCAAAATCTTTAAATGATGTTCTCAAATGTCTTGTTTTGTCCACAAACCAAAATAAAAAAATATTCACATTTAAGAAACTGGAAAATCTTTAAATTATAAAAAAAAATAACACTTAGACTGATTAACTAATTATCTATATCGTTTACAATTAAAATAGTAATTGGTTATTAGTAGCAGGCAGACCTAGACCTCATTCTTAAGTCCTAATCATGAAGTTGAAATGATAAAGACCTCATTATGGGGTCTAAATAATGAAGTCCTCATCTTTGAGGTCCAAATACTGAAGTCCTCGTGAGCTCGTCACAATGGCACCATGTTTTTGATCTCCCCCTCATAAATGTCTGGTATTTCTCCTATGGACGATGACACCATGTGGACAGAGTTGCAGCCACGAAGCTGCATCTCGTACTGGACGAGCTGCTTCCAGAAGCCGTGGTTGGGCCTCACCATGGGTCGACAGGATTTGACCCACGCGTGGGCCTCCAGCAGAGTCACGCCGCGGTGTTTCATCAGGTGAGCAATGCACAGCGTGGCGGAGCGGCTCACGCCGGCGTTACAGTGGACTAACGTGCGGCCTCCGCTCCGAGCGTGAGCCTGGATCTTCTCTGACACCGGGTCAAAGTGAAGGCAGAGCGGGGAGAGCGGGGAGTCAGGCAGCGGGATGTGGACATACTCCACCACGGTAGGAGAGGGGCAGCTCTTCCGGCTGCCACTCACGTTAACGACGCAGGTGATTTCACACCGACTCACCTGGACGGAGTCACCCGCGGCTCTGCCGTTACTGAGATAAAGATGTTCGGTGACCGGACACAGGCCGGAGAGACCTGCGGGACGCGACCGGTTCATAAACTGCGACAGATGAACCACAGAAGACGAAGAGGGGCGAGATGTAAACACAACCACTACCGGTGTTGTTGATACGGTGTCTGGTCTGTTTACGGCAACTCGGGAAGACCAAAAATGAGTGTGCAAACGCGCTGTCGCCCTCTGCTGGTTGAAAGAGTTTTTATCCTGCTATTTTTCCCTCTTCTTTGTCTTCTGTATCTGTAGAGAAACCAGTTGATAATTAAAGCTGTTCTGTTTAACTTAAATACAAACACATGTATGTTACATTCAAACCATTGTCAAATGACATAATGCAGATTAAGTCCATAATCCACACAACTCTCTGTTACTCAGTATAAGGGGTTTTTATGTAGTTACGGAAACCTCACATACCCCTAGTTAGGATTCCAAGATGGCTGCCACTGTGTAAATACAGCTTTTTTGCCATTAATAGCACTTGTTTCACAGTAAATCAGCCGTATTGTTTATTTTTTCAAGCGTAGACCTGTTACTACGCTGTTTGTGTGCTCAAAATACCATGGAGAGCATTGTTATTGACTGGTATTGCTACTGTTTTTTTATCCCCCAACATCTCATGGTGAACTTGAGGGTGACATCACTCCCACTTCCAACTTCCGATGTAAATGGAATGCAGCGCTGGATCTTGTGTTGTGCAGCAAAATGACTGAAAAGACAAAAAACAATGGTTTTTCAGCAGTTTGACATATAGGATTAGGTCCAAAAGTCATAATAATGACTTTATTCTCTAGATTTTTCACTTTTTTCCCCTTATTATTTTAAAAACTAAAGTGTCCAAAAGTCATAATTATGACTTTATTCTCTAGATTTTTCACTTTTTTTCCCTTATTATTATGTAAAAAAAAATAAAGTCAGAATATGTCATATGTGGCCCTAATCCTCTTCCGTAAATGAGAGCAAATGTGTTGCTGTTGATGTTGGTGCCTGCAGGCAGACTCAGTCCTCCAGTAACCAAGGAAACAGATGGCGGTTGAGAGGCGCGTGGACGGAAGAGCGTGAAAGACCTGTGGCAGCAGCAGCAGCAGCTGGAGAGCGAGGCACTCACGCACTCATTAATTCACCCATTCATTCAGCCCCGCGGTGCAGTTAAAGGGCGTCGCTGTTCACTTTAACACCTCCCAGCTTTCAGCGTTTCTTTGTCCCGGCTTTTCTTGCGTGTGTAGTGGGTTGTTTTTTTGTGTCCCTGTGGACTGAACTCACGTCAGTGCGCAGCTGCTGTTGACGCTCCTACATCTGCTGCTCGGCTCGGCTCGGCTCGGCTCAGCTCAGCTCGGCTCTTCTGTGCACGGCGGCCATAGACGAGGACGACGCTCCTGCGTTTTACTGCGGGTGAATGAAGTGACTGCACACTCACACACGGCGGTGATGATCCGGTCAGGAAGCTCGATGGAGAACGAGAAGAAACCGAAAAGGAGAAGAAGGAGATTTTGGCTGTGTTTCTGAACCTTTGGCTGCTGATGTACAGGTGCGTGGAGAGAACAGGACCATTATTCCTTCCATTCTGTTCCTCTTTTATGTTTTCATTTCCCCTCCCTTAATCGGATAAACGTGTAATCGTTTTAGTTCAAGCCCAAAGAGCATGTGTTTGTGAAAATGTAAATGTTACAGAAGTCAAATTATGGCAGGAGCTGTGTCAGATTAGAAATATGGGCCGTGTAATGTTGGAACATGTTCATGTCCTAAATGTCTCTTTATGTACAGAAGCCTACATGGGGTTTTTATCCCTCGATATGTAGCCAAGCAGGGGTTCTCAAACTGGGGTCCATGGACCCATGGGGGCCCGTGGCGATAAGCCACAGTGGTCCATGTAAAGTTTCCACATTCATTTGTTAAAATTACTATATTTTCGGGGATATGTAAAAAAAATAATCCACAAATATGTTACAATATTTATTGCAATGATTTAAAAATAAAGCCAAATGAAGACCTTTGGTTAAACAAAATGGCCAATGGTGATTATGATAAATATCGTTAAGTGTTTGGAGAGACACTCGGGTGTGGTCCTGGAGAGAGTGGGGGGATGGTACGGAGGAGATGAGAGAGAGTAGGTATCCACAAAGATTAGGGAATGATGAGGATGAGAATGAGGGAGAAACTCGAACTGTGATAAAGAGACTGAGGAGATGAGAGGATGAGAAGAAACATGATAAAGAACTTTAATAGGGGTTCACCAAGAGCAGTGATCCAGAGGGATTAAGGAACGGGGAAAGAATAGGGATGAGAGCGATTTTTGTTGAAGAATTTCAAACTTCTTAGTGTATGTACAGCCTGCAGGAACTTATTGAAAGAAGAAGAAGCTGTGGTCTTCTGTTCTGCTTCTCTTTTTGGACAGTTCTTGCTAAACCGTCGTGCTGCTTGTGCATGAAATTAAAAAGTGGATGAACAGTCTCTAATATATTCCACTGACAACCAATGGTGCGTTTAAAACTCATTTAAATCACCTTTTCTCCTTCATTCTGATGCTCAGTTTGACCTGCACCAAGTCGTCTAGAACACATATACATGTCTATGTGAAATGATTTGCTGTCATTTGATTGGTTGATGAGATATTTGCGTTATCAAGGAGTTGAAAGGTTGTACCTAATAAAATTAAGGTTAGGCAACATGAGCATTTATATTGAAAACTGTAATAATGTAATTGAGTTAACTTGCAAAAATAACATGGGGAATAATCCACATGCGTGTTTTAATGTATTTTTGTGTTCATCGACAGAGCTGATGACATGTCACCAGTCAGGACACTGGGAGGATCCACACTGGGAGCCACCATCATGACAGGTTATGTGTACTGACTGAATTACCTTTTATTAACACAAACACGGAAGTCTCTTGTCACGGACAAGTGATATCAGTTAGGCAAATCTAGTCTCAGCGTTCCATCACTTGTGTAACTGAGATCAGAGAAGCAGAAAAAAGTGATTCAGATCTTGAAGCATTTGGGTTTCGTTCCATTTTCGTTTGTCTCTGAAGAGAAAAGCAGCAAGGAGAATCAATGACGCAAAAGAACAGGCATCGCCCGCAGGTGTTTGGGAGGACAGTTGGGTTGCGTTCCACTTTTCTGCTGCTTTGTGTTCTGTGTGTTCCTCTCCAGTTACACCGATGGAAACGCAATAGAGTGGGACTCACACCGGAGACTGCTGCATTGTTCACCTGACGGACTCGCACCGAGGACCCCTGCTGCTGCCAACACGGCCTGGTAAGAGATCTCAATACTGTATGTCCAACTGATGATCTCATAACTGTTCAAACTTGGCAGGTCTCTCTGTCACGATACAGTCAAGGTGTTGAAGAAACACCGATGGCGCTCAAGCCCTGACCGTACCGTACCATTTCACTCTGGTACCCCAAAGAATAGATTGGTTGGGGCAGGTAATTTTTGGTACTAATGGAAAAGGTAAAAAAGTACTGTACCAAATCAAACCATTCCAAAACCATGAGGGCACCAGCTTGTGTGTGTGCAGCGCTGACTTTTACAGTGTTTCCATGACAAATGCAAGAGAAATGAGTAGAAATGCATCAGATATAGCTCGAAACGAGCCGCTTACGTCGTCCCACATGAAGACAGACGCCGGCGGTCACTTTGCGGTGTTATTTGTGCGTGTAGTGGTTAGCATGGAGTTTTTAATGTTCTCCCCGTGTGTGCTTGGGTTTTCTCCTACGGTCCAAAAACATGCATGATTTGAGGAGTGAACGTGAGAGTGGATGGTTGTTTGTCTCTATATGTGGACCTGCGATGGACTGGCGATCTGTCCAGGGTGTCCCCCGCCGAGATTGTCAGCAGCGCCCCCCCTGTGACCCTCATGTGGAGGATAAAGCGGTAGAAGATAGACAGGTGGATGGATGGATGTTGTGTAGATGTGGCCTTTAACATCACGTTGTTTCTCTCACAGTGATGGAAGCACGATGCCACCACAGCGTTCCGAGAAGAATATCCACGTGGAAGTGTTCACCAGCTGGGAGACGATTTGTGCCGCCTTTGTGTGTCAGTGGAGAAGGATTTAAAAAAAAAGAAGAAGAAGAAGAAAAAAAATCCCCTTTCTATTCACTGTGAGCACGGTCACGTTGAGCAGGAAGGTTATTTCATGCGTTTTCAAAAATGATTCACTGCAGTGTTGTTTTTCTCCCCCTCCCAGCCCCAAAATGTGTGTGAAACCATTAGAGCTTCATCCACTCCCACTCTCCCTCTCTCTCTCCCCCCCCACCTCTCTCTCTCTCTCACTCTCTCAAAACACTGCAGCCATCCAACACATCACACTTGCCTCCTTCTGCTGCTGTGTGCAGTGACCTGCGCTGTTGCCATGGTTACAAACACTTAAGTCACTACTACCAGGAGTGGTGTTTCAACTGTGGTTAAAGGGATAGTCCAGTTTTTTTTGGTTTGTTTGTTTTTTTTAAAGCATAACTTAACCCCCAAACAAATTATTTATAGGTGTAAACCAGTGTATTTAAGTACCTGGATGATGTAACGTATTGAAATTATACATGTCACAGACTCCTCCCCCTTTTATATAAAAGCTGAAGCTGTTGCTCCCTGCACTGATCCCCACTCTCCCTCACTCGGGTCTCATCCCAGCTTCTAGGTATTTTTCAAAATCAGGCACTGGGGCGGAGTTAGCCTCAGGAGATGGGGGTTTAGTTATGGTTATATGAGGTATTACCAGACCCTCTTTCTGATTAACAAAATAGGTTCACCTAATAAAAATCTACACTTGCTTTAGTCTGCGAGTAGTGGTTTACAAGCAAACATCATTCTTAAAATACCACAGATCAAAGCAGATATAGATTTTACTCTGTGGCTAAAATCTCTTGTCTATGTTTTCACTGCAAAGTCAGTGTGGACAACACCTTATATAGCCACAAAAAAACCCTGAACTATCCCTTTAACTTGTTAATCAGCCAACATGTAGATCAGAACTGCTTGAATATTTAAAGTGTGAGATAATGTATTTTCTATCTAATTTGACGTGATTCTATTTATTACAAACACTTTTTACTGTCACGTGTGGGTGTGTGTTTGTGTGTCTGTGTGAGTGTGTGTGTTCTACATATATGTGTGTGTGTATGTGTCGTCATTCCCATAAAGGTGCATGTGTTTTGTCTACCTCACAAAAATGTATTTGTGTTGCGTCAGAAGCTGCTTTACAGTGATTTCCCTCACAGTTTAACAGGGGGAAAAAAATAACCTTTCCAAATGCCCAAAGTTCAATGTTTAAGAGCCAGAAATGGGACAAAAAATATTTACAAATGATTATTAGCATTTTCTTTACAGCCTCATGTGAATATAATTACAAGAACGATGCTGGGAATTAATGGTGTGTACTTTTCTAAATGATGCCTGCTGGCATTAATTAACAGTTTGCATTGTCGTATGATACTTAAGCGAATGACATCAAATGCTAATAATTATTTGCAAATAGCTTTTTTTTTTAAACTATTTTTGTACTAACACAATCTAATATCTAACATTACTAATGTCTGCTAACAGTCGGGTGATTACTAACCTTTACTCTTGAGTGCTGATGGCTGGTTCTGTCTATTAACCCACTGACTAACCCTCTGCTTTGTGCTCACACTCCTCTCTCATCATCCTGCAATCCTTCTGCTACAAACAGTGGATCAATCAAGAAAGAAAGAAAGAGAGAAAATTTAAAAAAGTAAGAATGTCAAGAAGGATTTCAGGACATGGGAAGGGAAATGTTTTTATTGTTAACTGAAGAGATGAAAAGAAGCAGAAACAGCTGCTGACGTTAAAGGGGGTTCGACCACAGCACTTAAAGCTGCAGTACGTAACTCGTGGTGGTTTATTTTATAATTATTATTTAGCCTAAAGATCTGACATTTTTAAGATTTGGTCGGTGTCAGATAGAGGCTTCTTAAAACAAGAAGGCTCCAATTGGACGATACTAGCTGTCAATCACACTGGTGTCTATTTATTGTCTATTTTCCTGTAAATTGGCATCCTGTTCTATTGAGGAAGACTAGCAAAACTAGCAATAGACACCATTAACTCCTGAGGAGAAAATGCTCAGTGACTTAATAAGTAACTTAATTAGTTCAATAACTTAATCCAGTGGGAAGTAGATGCTAATATTTGCCATTGACTTCCATTCAAACTTGCCCTCTAGTGGCTATTGAGTATATTTGTTAATCCTGGGTCGGCCTCCTCTGGCAAACCAGAAGGCTACAGTTTTTTTTCTTATCGTGACAATACTCAAATTGTCTCTGTCAAGCAAAATGATCAGACCTGACTGAGGGAGTGTTTATCTATATACAACGGCAGAGCAGGGGGGCCGGGCCAAGAGACGTTTTTTATTTTTATTTTTATTTTGGAGGGGTAGACTTTATTTCTAAAAATGTTTTGAGGGCGCTTTTTTGTATTGTCTTTCTTTACTCTCTTTACAGTTTCTGCCTGTCTCAATCGCTTCCCTTGTGTCACCGGGCGACACAAAAGTAACTAAGATTACTTATCAATGGTTTGACTATTTAAGACATTTAATTTACACAGAATTCATTGGAAGCGTTACGCACTACAGCTTTAAAAGACCCCACACAACGCTGAGTCCGATGTGATTCCAAACTGTCTGAACTGAGACACTCAGAGACCAGCGTTGTGTGTGAACTCTGTGGTTAGCATGTGCAGACAGACAGGTGAGTGTCTATAGCTTGGTGTCACTACACAGTGAGACACGAGCCAAGCTAACGTCTCCCTAAAGGCCCATTTATACTCGGCACAAAAGACGGCGACGGACGGAGCCTTGTGTCCATACTTTGCGTTCATTTTGTCCAAGCAATACCACAGGAAATCATGGGGGCAGTATAGAGTCATTAGTCCAATCAGTCAGGAAAACTGAGTGACAGTCAGGTGCTAGCTTCTCTCACTAGCGCGTAGTGGTTTGATTCGAGGGGCTATCCAGCTAAGCTAGTTATCAAAAAGTCATGGCGACATATGGACACATTTGAGACTTACATTCAGTGGTTTTACGTTACACAGCCACGAAACCCGCTTGCGTATCAGTCTATTTTAGGTCAAGCTATATTTGTTGATGCCTGCAACTACAACAGTGGATGTAAAACGGAATTAAATTGGAGTATAAATGGGCCTTAATGCCACAACTAACTACTGCTGGTGTTGGTTATAACGCTGCGTTCCATTTACATCAGAAGTCGGGAAGTGGGGAACTGTCAGTTAGCATTGTTAGCAATACCAGTCACTAACAATGCTGTACATGTTTTTTTTTGTGCACACAAATATGCTTATTGTTAGAAAATACAGTAGAAATTACAGTGTTATGTTAATTACAGAAACAGTGTTATGTGTACGACTGATTTACCATAAAACAAATGCGACAGAAGTGCTATTAACTATAAAAGTAGCACTGTTTATCTTGGAATCCTGAACTTTAACGTAAAAAATTCCGAGTTCTGACTTCAAATGAAACGCAGCGTAACATCGCTAATGCTGTAAAACTCCACCCGTTGCTTGTACTAACATCTCTTCTCTCTATGACTGAAACATCACTTCTGCAGCACCGATGTCTTTTTTCTTAATCTTTAATTAAACCTAACCTTTTCAGTAGCTTTCATGTTCAGGAAATCACACTGCATGGGATTTTTTTTTTAATCCAAAATGTAACCAAGACCAACAGAAATCCTAATCATTTAATTTCCCTCAGCAGTTTTGTTCTCTTGATAATCTACTAACATCTCTTTAAAGGTAAAACTAACTAACAGTTACTAACCTGGGGAGCCTCCTTTAACTCCCTGAAAACTAACAAACTAACCTACTAATAAACTAATTAATAACAAAAACAAAACACAACTAAACCACTAATTGGCAGATTTAGCTGAAGCTGCCGGTGTATTTTTTCATTGACTGTACTAACAAAGTTAAGATTTACATATTCATGACGTGGTTGAATGTGAATGTGTGTGAACGTGTAAGTGACATGTGAACATTGCATTCTTTTAGAATCATTTTGGTCAAAATGCTGAATTTAGATGAATTTTCCCAACTTTTTAGTCACGATTTATGGGTAAATGTTTTAAATCACTTGCATAAAATGACATAATACACAGATATGGCTGTAATTTATTCGCTACGTTATTCTCAAATTTGCTCTTGTCACAACTGATTTTGTGAATTGGGTCACGATAGTTTGTCGTCTTAAACTCTTCCCTGTGTAGAGAGTTTAGGAAACACTAAATGTAATTTACCAGCTGTTTTTATTGAATAGTTTTGTAATAACCTGAAATAAATCATGTTTTTAAAAAAAAAACTGTTGTTTATATAAAGTGTCTTTTTGATCTCCTGGATGTTTTTCTGCTGTTGTCCATCTGTCGTAGTAAACAAGACTCATATATTTTCTAATAAAATTCATGAAAGTGTTAATATCCCATTACATTTTTCTTTGAAGTTGATTTGGAATTTTATGATTTTTTAATAATTAAAAAAAGGAACAAATAATAACAAATAACAATTGTTCAGCTGATTGTTATTTGTTAGTATTATTTATAATATTGTTATTAATTAATATTCGTTTTATTTTTTAACTGCGCTAACAACAATACATACATAATATGGCCTGTAATTAATTAATGGATTAATTTTTGTAAAATGTTTGTAATATTATTTACAACAAACAAAATCATTTGTTTCATTACATTCTAGTCTTGCCTGGACAAATAAGTAAAATAAATATTTTCTATGACGGTAACAAACCTTCGTTTCTTGAAAACATAAAAAAACAAGACACATCTTAATTTGTATTTTATATAAAAATACGGGATTTAAGACGTATATAAATCAACTGGTGGCGGTAGCGGACCGATTAGGTGGAAATCGCCTGGGCTGGGTAGAAGACGAAGAAGAAACTTCCGCTTGTCACCGGAAGTAAATAAACATAACTGTCATGGCCGCTCGCCTGGCTTTTGTGTAGGCTATTAGCAAGTAATGTTGGCAATTTTTGAGATTTTCTCTATCGCTTTGCGTATTTGTGTAACTTTTATTGACCCGGTGTGACAGTGAGACAACAGCGCCACCTTGTGTCGCCAGCTGAGCGCTGTTAACTGTTGTTTTTAGTACCAGTTTTTCCATCATGAGGACTGTTCTGATGGTGGCGGAGAAGCCGTCTTTGGCTCAGTCCATCGCCAAAATCCTCTCGAAAGGTGAGTTCGATTCGACCGTTGTGTTATGTAATGTAGTGTAAAGATACGTAATTTTAGAACAGAAGGAATAAGAGGAACAGAGCAATGTGAAGGTGATTATGAAAGTGATCATTACTTGCAGCTCTAATGATGATACATCACCAATTTGATATCTTGACCCACCTCTACATAATTCTTCTACCATAAATAAGAAATAAACAGACCACAACATGACTCAGCTAAAATGCTGTTGCTGATTTTTATTGACTTTTTTATATTCCGTGCATAGTGAAGCATGTGATGCAAACGCACATGCAGTCCAGCGTCCCCTGACTAAATGCTTGCTTCTGCTGCCACATTGTGATAATAGATCAACCACAAATTAGGTAGTCAGTGGAGTAGAAGGATTTGCTTTTATAAATGCAATCATGGATAAAACATTTGTTTTGTATCCTTTTGATACATTACGAGATTTTTTTTTTTTTTTAGAATCGGGTGAATAATCGAAAACTCATGCCCATCCCAAAATCGAAGCCTATGAAAATCATTTTTTTAATTTTGTGAAGCAGTTATACACTTATAAAAACATAGTTATGGGTAGAATATTCAATATCTACCAACAACCCCCCTTTAATGTTGCACACTGTACCTTTACATTAATATTTTCTTTTATAATTTTATATTCTTTGATTCAGTGAAGAAAATAACTTTGGTCTGTTGACAAAAAATATTTTGGGATTTCAATGATTAGTAGCCACCCTATCAACAACCAGAGTACTTCATGCAGACGCGATGATACCAGTTAATCTAAACTAGCTTTAATTACATGTGCTATATATTGAATGGTGACATTTTCAGTCTCCACTGGAAAACAACAACAGTGAGTGAAATGGATGATTTGGCAGAAAATGCCGTCTTTACCCTGCTCTGTCTCATCAAACACACTCATTTCTGGTCTTCATCTGTTGACATTAGAGCACTCAGTCCTGTTCAGCTGTGTCTGGAAATGGCACATATGCAAGCTATGGTGATGAGCTCAAACTCCAGAGAGAAGCAGCTGGGATTTTTCCTGAGGACGGGCATCCTCAGTGACACGGGGATGGTCTCTAGACCAAAAGTGCCATCCAGTCCGCGGCAGGAGTGGCTGGTATGGCAGCTGGCCTCGTGTATGACCTGAGGGACGCGGTTCAGGTCGATGTTCTCCCTGATGAGACAGCGGGACAAATTGGAGACAATATTTAAATAATCTATAGCTTAAAGTCAAGAGCAGTCGTTCCAAAAGTCTGGTCTGGGACAAGATATTCTTTTCAGGTGCCACAGATTTTTTCCCCAACCCTTTAGTCAAGATTTAAAAAATCAGAATGTACAACCGAAAATAAATGAATAAATAAATGCAATAAATACCATTAACATTCCTACATCCCTGACTTTCCCCCTTTGTTGTTTCTCATAGGTAGTACTTTCTTAAACTAGGCAAACAACAACAGAGAAGCACACATATAATATACTACTGCACTTAAAATTCATATAGATGAGGAAATTAAGAGCATATTCCTGCTGTGAGGCTGCAGTGATCACTGATGAAGACAGAGAGCAGGACTGTAGTTAAACCAGCTCTGTGTTTGTGAGGTTTTTTTTTGTTAATATTCTGTACAAACACTGACAAACAGCAGCGTTCGTGGACTTTGGTCCCCAATAAAGCAGGTGGGCCAGAATGTGTCACTACTCGACATGTTTATGTCGACATGAAGTTTAATTACAGTGCATTAACATTTACATTCTGTACAAACACTGACAAACAGCAGCATTCAGGGACTTTGGTCCCCGCTGAAGCGAGTAGGCCAATTTCTCAACTCAGAAATCCTGTATTGTAAATATCCCAACTGCGGAACTAATAAAGGACTGTCTTATCTTATCTATCTTATTAGAAATGATTTAATATGTAAATCATAAATTAGAAGCAAAAGCCAACCAGTGTTGAGCAGTGATTGTGTTTCCTCAGCAAATCTATTCATCCTCTGGCCCTTCGATGTCTTTGACAGCCGATGAAAACCCTGCGCTGTGATTCATCATGTGTGCACTTACACGTAGCTCCAGGTCGCGATGCTGCGCTCGTTGATGTGGCTGGGCAGGTTGACGAGCTGACTGTAGTAGTCCTGCAGGCTGTATGTGCAGAAGGACTCGTCCACACACTGGCTACCCAGTGGGATGGCCTGACACTGCTGGAGAGCCAGCAGGCACAGCAGAAAGACACGCAGCTGCTGGACACACACACAAAACCAACACAGTGTCAACAAGTGTGGACCGATTTTCAAGTTACTGAAAAAATGTGTATGTTAATTTCTTTTTTCTTGATCGTTTTTTCCCCAAAAACACCACAACTAAAGATTGAGTTTTTAATTGATTAGTTGTTTGGTCAAGAAAATTTTGAAAAAAGAAGCTGAAAAATCAGAGAATTGGTCTTAAATCATCAAAACAAATCTCAAACCTATGAATCGACTTAAATAGGTAGTTAATTGATAAATAATCAATTAGTTGTTGCAGCCCTTGTCCACAATCAATTGAATAAGTTATCAATTAATGAATTAGTAAATTACAACAAGTATTTTGATTTGATTAGCTTAATCGGTTTGAGTAATTTTTTCTTCTTAAATGTGAACATTTTCTGGTTTCTTTGCGCCATAAAACAAAGAAATCGTTAAAACAAGACATTTGAGAAACATCATCATTTCCAGGTTTGACAAACACTGATCAACATTTTCTGAACCAAACTAGTAATTGAGAAAATAATCAACAGACAAATCGAATAGTGGATATGGGGTCACAACGAGCTGTTACCGTCTACAAATATAAATATATCTAATTATAACTATAAAATAAATTACCCTAGCTTGGGACCTTTGGCTGAGGCCCAGATGTGGTCGTTCTCAATAAATTTTCCGGTCATCAACATTAGGGGATGTTTCTTACCTGCAGTTGTTCCATGTCTGGAGTTTATGTTGGGAGTTTGGCGTGATGAAGCTTCTGTTTCTTGTCTTGATGATGAGTTTTCCAGTTGGCTCCAAACCCCTGGGCAACCTTCTATTTATATAGCGGTCGGAGCATTTGTGTGCGTTGGTGTGCGTGCGTTGTCCATTTTGGTTCCCATCACAATTGTCGTGGTCCATCTTCTTCCTGTCATTAGCATTTAGCCTTGAGAGAATGGTTTAATTCAAAGAGGACATTAGCATGTAGCATTGAACCAGAGTGCCCCCTCGCTCACTCACTCACTCACTCACTCACTCACTCAGTAATAATACAGTAATAATCTGATTAGTTTTTCTCAAACCATGGAAGTGATGATGTCCTGTTTTTGTACACAAACCAAAATGATTCACTTTTAATCTATTCTGTGTTATATGGAGCAAAGACATCAGAAACATATTCACATTTAAGTTTTGAATCATTTTAATAAAACATTCAAACTGATTAATCGATTTATAAAATGAGTTGACGATTCATTTAGTAATGGATTGATAATCGATTCATTGATACTAATTTGAATTCATTTTTAACATAGTACACATGAAAACATTAATCATCAACATACTTGCGGGGCATTTCTAGTAAAAATTATTTTTGATTATTTGAAGGTATTATTTTTCCGAATATTTCTTTTTCACAATACATCAAAATATATGTATTTTCCTGGTTGGTTACCATGTCCAATGTAATCAATTGTTTTCTCGCCACTAAAGAAAATTGTATCTCTACATATTTGGCTAATTGTTGCCTAGCCCTAGTAAGCAGCAACTATTGATGGTGTTAGTAGTAATATTTGTACTTATATTAATGATAATGACAGTAAAAATAACAATAATAATAATAATCTGTTCGTATTTGCTTTCAGGAACTTGTACGAGTCGAAAGGGACTTAACGGAGCATGTTCGGTGCACGATTACAGCGGCAGCTTCCAGGGCCAGACTGTCCGCTTTAAGATGACGTCTGTTTGTGGACACGTAATGAGTCTGGATTTCATTGGTGAGAGTCGTCCTTCAGTTATGTCTCTTCTATTTAGTTTGTTAGTCTGTTTTTCAGATCTGCTGCTGCTGCTGTTGTTGTTAAACGCCCCCACACATCTTTGATCATAATTAGTTTGGAGACACATCTCTAAATCTTAATACTTCAAATCTTCACTTTGTCTGTGTGTGTTTTTAAATTACTTTATGCACGTAATTCCAATTTCCCAGACTGTTTCCTCAACATCTTAAACTTTCATCTTCATTAACGGTCAGGTTTAAACTTCTTCAGCATCCAAAAATGGATGTCCTTCTTGATCCTTTATTTATTTATTCATTTATTTATTTATTTATTTACTTTTTTACAGGGAAGTACAACAACTGGGACAAAGTGGATCCTGCAGAGCTCTTTAGTAAAGCTCCCACAGAGAAGAAGGAGGCCAACCCCAAACTCAACATGGTCAAGTTCCTTCAGGTTGGTCCTCGAGGTTAATTTAGTCATTCTGCCTTATTCAACTACTGCATTGTTCTTATTTAATAACTCTTCACCACTGTTAAAGTCTGTGTAAAATGACAAAAGCCCACAGAAAAATTTATTTCTGGCCAAATTTGAATCAATAAAACATTCTCGACAAACTACACAAACACAGAGCTGGTTTAGCTACAGTCTACAGTCTTATTAGCTTGGTTTTGTTGTCTTGTTTCTATGTCTTATTAAGTTTAAGGATGTAATTAACACATTATGTTAATGCTCACCCCATTTCTGCTGTACTGTACAGGTTGAAGGCCGAGGCTGTGATTACGTGGTTTTATGGCTGGATTGTGATAAAGAGGGCGAGAACATCTGTTTTGAGGTAAATTAGGCCATCGCGTTTCCCGGGATTAAACACATATTGTTTTTCTCCTGTAATACCAGGTGAAGTCACTCTTAAAAAGTCATGATTTCTCTCACACTGAAGGTACTGGATGCAGTTGAGCCAGTGATGAACAAAGGGAGTGTCAGGGAACGGACGGTTTACCGCGCCAAGTTCAGCTCAATCACCGACACGGACATCTGGAACGCCATGAACAGCCTGGGAGAGCCCAACCGTAACGAGGCACTGTCAGTGGATGCTCGGCAGGAGCTGGATCTGCGTATTGGCTGTGCTTTCACCAGGTATGTGACTTTCTACAGCCTCACATATTGGAAAAGACAATGTCACTGTCAGTAACATGCTGCTCGCTCTGCTCATTGCACGTCCAGGAAACTGGACTAGCAGGAGGGAGTAGAGCTTTAATCTGACTTTTCCTGTGTCAAATATTTTCCAGGTTCCAGACCAAGTATTTTCAGGGCAAGTACGGCAACCTGGACTCCTCCTTGATCTCATTTGGACCCTGTCAGACCCCCACGCTAGGCTTCTGTGTGGAACGCCATGACAAGATCCAGTCCTTTAAACCTGAGACTTACTGGGTCATCCAGGCGAAGGTGCGTCTCTGTTTCCATTCCATCGTTGTTGATTTTCTCTTGGTTCTGTGCTTTTGTAAGACACATGCTGTGTTTGTTTGTTTTTTCCAGGTATTCAAAGGGAAGGACAGCCCACTGACACTGGACTGGGACAGAGTGAGGGTCTTTGACAGGGATGTGGGTCAGATGTTTGTTAATCTGGCCAAGACGTCCAGGGAGGCCAAGGTAAACGCAAAATCCTAACTGTACAAAGTTTACTCTGCTCTAACTTCCATTACTACTCACAAATAAGTAACCATGAACTGTTAAAACATAAAATAACTTAAAGACATCCAGTTTTGTATGATGTAACATAAACACTATTTAATTATAGTATGAGCCAGCTAGTTAAAGGTAAGGAAATCAAAGCTAAACACTAAACCAGATGTTTATTTTAAATCAGAACAATCAGATCTGTTACACCTGTTTATAAGATGTAAAAAATATTATTACAATATTTATTACAATTATATCTAACTAACAAACAACAAAATAGGTCAAAACCTGAATTGACAGACGGGCCAAGCTCTTCAGTCTTAACACAATCTTGTATAATTAAATGTGGTTTTGTGTTTATTGTCTTGTGTGTTTGGTGTGGGATTGTGTGGTTAGTGTGGTGGGACATTGACTTGTACATGTTTGTCTGTGTGACCTCAGTTGTGTGACTCAAAGGAACAATAAACATTTACTACTATTCCTACTACTATTTATATTACTCGTACTAGTAATGTTAGTTATACTACAGAGGACCATTGACCAATGGCTGTAATGAATAAATAAATAAATGTGTCTGTAGTGAGATTTTATAGTGTCTTAAACATTGAGTTAATCCTATCATGATATCAGACAGTATTTAATATTTGGAAAGTTCATGTAAGAAGAAGTTAAAACATTTGTTTAATTGTGACTCTTGTTACCACACATTTGTTTATTATTCTTATTCTTATCATTGTATGTGTTGGCTTGCTTCCTATTGATTTTCCTCGTGTAGTTTTTAAAGGAAAGTTGCAACTCCGAAAACAAGCAGGTGGATAATCCATCCTGTTTAATAACGTTCATAAGAAAAAGATAATATTATCACAACATAATTTGCCAGATTACACACAGTTAAGAGGACTGTGTGGTAAATGATGAATAATAAATGTGAATTTTAACATCTATTAAATAAATGAAGACAATTGAACACATGAATATACAATACTACATGTTGTAAGCTGTAGAATGTGTCTTTTTCACAGGTGGAGTCGGTGAGTAAGAAGGAAAAGGCCAAGCAAAGACCTCAGGCCTTGAACACAGTGGAGATGTTGAGAGTGGCCAGCTCTGCTTTAGGTATATTCACACGTTTCAATCTGTTCATATTCTGTCACTGGTCAATGCTGGTCTTTGCTGTGGTTCAGTATCTCATGGTGTAGATTTGGATTCCTATAGAATATAAAGACTTTTTTTTGGTTAATCTCTTTAGGTATGGGTCCTCAGCACACCATGCAGATCGCAGAGCGTCTTTACACCCAGGGCTACATCAGCTATCCACGTACTGAGACGACCCACTACCCCGAGAACTTTGACCTGAAGGGAACCCTGAAGCAGCAGACCAACAATCCCATTTGGGCAGAGGAGGTGAGGGGTCACTGTGGTCATCATGGACACACATCAGTGGTCGTATTCATAGTCACATAAATAAGCACGAAGTGGATACACGTGACAAATGTTTCGAAAAATATCCTCCCTCTCAGGTGAAGGCTCTACTTTCAGCCGGATTAAACCGACCCAGGAAAGGAAGTGATGCAGGAGACCATCCACCCATCACTCCCATGCGTGCGGCCTCAGAGGCGGAACTGGGTGGGTCACGCAGCTAATTTGATCATTGATAAAGGTCTCTCTATACTTTGCTTTTTCTGTTTTTGCAGAGGGTTGCGATTCTTAATTCATACAAAATTTAACAAAAAAGTAACGATGCTTCAGTTTTGACTGGTGTAATGTGTTGCCCTTACAGCATAGAAAATGAAGGCTTCAATTTTAATATTAATAAATGAGACAAGGTATGTCATACAATAACATGACTTTTTCTGATTATACCCGGGTTATTTGTGCAGATTCACCTTAAATAAATGTAAAAACTTTTAATATAAAAGCTGCTTAATCTGGCAAACACTTTACTCTGATTTCATGATGACTAAACTTTTGTTAGCACACAACAGCAGAGCAGACCCTCAAATGAGCAGCTGGCTGTAATGATTCAAGTTTGAATAAAAAATGATTTAGAATCATAAATTGATTTTTAATGGAGTCATGAAGGAACTGAAATCGAAATGTGAGATTTAGAAAGCTTGACGCCTGCACTACCAGTCAAAAGTTTGCACACGCTTCCTCATTCAAGTAAATGGAAAGGTGTGTCCAAACGTTTGACTGGTCGTGCATATTAATTTTAAGTTTCATGCTTCAGATGATTTTTGACCACTCTTCACAGTAGCATAGACCTACATGAGGCGCTATCACATGAATTTATTAACAAACTGTTTAAAAAAACTCCCTTATCTTCCTCTATCAATCAGCCTTTAACCCTGCTTCTGTTTCTTCCTCTCTTCCACAGGCAGTGATGGTTGGCGACTATACGAGTACATCACGCGTCATTTCATAGCCACTGTCAGTCAGGATTGCAAATACCTGCAGACCACGATAGACTTCAGCATTGGCCTGGAATCCTTCTCATGCAGTGGCAAGGCTTTGATCTCACCAGGTACTGACGACACATTCACCGTGACACTTTTTTCAACTCACCACGTAACTTCACTAAGGATGTAGAAGTAAGGACATAGTAAAAAAAAGAAAAAAGGACTTTCCTCAGTGTTACTTCTGTATTTTCCCAGGTTTCACAGCTGTGATGCCGTGGCAGGGCATCCCCCTGGAAGAAGCCATGCCAGACTGTGAGCGAGGAGACACTTACACCGTAGACGAGATCAAGCTGGTGGAGAAGCAGACCAACCCCCCGGACTACCTGACCGAGGCCGAACTCATCACACTCATGGAGAAACATGGCATTGGTAAGACTTGTTGGATACATCTTATTGTGTTTATGTCTTGAAACAGAAGGTGTAAGAAAGCATATCAGTGGATCATCGGTTGCTGTGTTATTCAATTACAGAGATGTTTATGTCCCTGTAAAACAAATGCAGAGATTCTCCTCTTCTCACATTATATATGTAAGAAAAAAAATCTACCTTTAGCTCTAGTTTGGTCTCCACCATGTAATGAGAAAAAATATCTTTAACTCGTAGATGTCGCACCATGTTCTGCAGCTGCTCCATCAGTGTTGAAGAATGAATATAATGAGAGGAGAGTGTTTTTTACAGATGTTGAATTCTGCTCTCTCCTCCTCCAGGTACTGACGCCAGCATCCCAGTCCACATCAACAACATCTGCCAGAGGAACTACGTCACGATAGAGAACGGACGCAAGTTAAAGCCAACAAACCTGGGCATCGTCCTCGTACATGGCTACTACAAGACAGGTTGCTTTATATTATTGTTCATTATCTTACACTAATGAGGGATAGTGTAAACTCTTTTAACGTGGGACCAAATAACTAGTCAAATTCATGGTGTTACTGTGTACCGTGTGTGTGTTTCTCAGATGCAGAGCTGGTTCTGCCGACCATACGCAGCGCAGTCGAGAAACAACTGAACCTCATTGCACAGGGCAAAGCGAACTTCCAGCAGGTGCTGCAGCATACACTGGATATCTTCAAGAGGAAGTTTCACTACTTTGTGGATTCCATCAACAGTAAGTTCTCTGTACACAATGAAAAGAAATGGCTGCAGGCTCTCATGTTGTACTGTAGACGTTGTGATGTTGTTGAGGCTGTAAATTCAGCCTGGGCCTAATCAGGTGTTGACAAAAATGCTGCAGTACATGGCTTCTGCAAAAACATGTGATTAGCCGCTTATATTGTCCAGTGAGTTTCAGAAGCTGGTGGAAATTAAACGTTTAAAACCCGCATTTAGGAAGCAATGTTGGGACTAACCGAACCCTTTAGGTCAAGTACAAATGCAGCTTTAACTGTATGGCTGTACCAGCTAATAACTGGCTATATTATAAAACCTGAGTACCGTGGGTGCCACTTCATGACAATGTATTTGTCATTTTTAACCTTAATCTTGACAATAGCTGCCAGTTTTTCCAAAAATCGAAGATATTCAGAACTGCAGGCTTTATTTTCTGGGGCTAAAGTATTAAAAAGCATAAATTATTATTATTATTTGAATTTGAACAGAAATTTGAAAGAAAATCCAAATTTCAGAATATAAATTGACAGCACAACTATACAAGTGGTCTTACCGGGACACAGGCTCTCATTTTCAAGACGAACATGATTAGATTAGCACAATACATAGTTATGGGAAATATTATTTGTGGTTTGATTGACTTCTGTGCAGCAGTATATTACAGCATCTGTCTGTTTTGTGTGTTTTTATTAAAGGTATGGATGAGTTGATGGAAGTCTCCTTTTCTCCCATCGCTGCCAGTGGGAAGCCGCTGTCCCGCTGTGGCAAGTGTCACCGCTTCATGAAGTACATCCAGGTCAGCAGGGAAACAGTGAAAAATAGAAAAACAAGAACAAAAATTTGACACTAAAAAAAGTAGACAAATACTTGTGTGAATACATAAGTTTGCAGCAGCTTTTTAAAGGTGTCATCGAGGACCTAATACCTATGAGATCATATGCATAGAAACGGTGTGACTTTATATACAGTAAAAATTATTGTCATTAATCTAGTGAATGAGACAAACGGTAAACCCTGACTGCAGTTCTCAAAGCGGTAGATCCTAAAAATCCAATCAGAATCACATTTGAAACCACCTCCCTGTGTGGTTTGAATATACTTCTGAAAAATTGGATCTCATGTGTTAACTGTTCAGACTGCCAAAAAAATCAAGCTAGAAACTATCGGGATATGATTAAATGTCTGATTTGGGCTGCTGTTTAAACCAGGCCTAAGAAATGAGGCCAAAGTCAAAAGTGGAAGCTCACAGGTGTCACTAAACACACTAAACACTGCTTCTTATGCGCTGGTGCCTCAGGCAAATCAAGTTGGTGGCAGATGCTCACTTAGGACAGCTACCTGCTTTAGCTGAGACAGTGAACAAGACAAGAGTGTAGCTAAAATACTGTGGCGCCATAATGGAACAGGAAGAGAAGAGGGATCAACGAGGCTTCATTCATTTTCCTCTCTGGACCACATGATGTCTGGCTGCCGAGTTCTGGCCTTCAAAGTTCATCTTAATTACCATTTTTTGCCCGATGGAAGAGCCACTCTTAAACTCATGAATGAATCATGAGGCTGCAGATCTCTTGGTCATTGCGGGTTTTATCTGAAAATGTGTGTGGTGGGCTTACATGTGCCTATTAAGTGGCGTGTTCTCATGGATACCGCAAGCTACAAGGTAACCCTTGTATGAAGTAATCTGGGAGACGTGGGTTTAGAGCGCTCCACGTTTTTCCCCCAATGATGTGCGTCACTGCCACTTCTGAAAGTACATATAGAAATTCAGCACATTTGACAACTGGAGGTCACATGGTGTTCATCTTGTGCTTCTGCCCTCATCACCCCTTTTACCACCCCCTGTCCTTTGGTTGACTTTTGTGGACTGACTGGCTGTTAATCTGGACAGGAAACAGGTTTAGCTTTTAAAAGCCTCACCCCTCACCTAATAAACTTACACTTTCTTAATAATACATTTCCCGCTTAATCATTCTGTTAAACAGCAAGCCTGTTTCACTTTGTAACTCAATAACTCTTCTCTTCTGCAAAAGTCCATTGAAAAAAATTCACATTTCTAGTTGACTAGAACACGGCAGCTGCCGGCCTACTGTTGCGTCATTTAATAAGTTTGATAAGTTAAATAAATCTGACCAAAGGATTTCAAACACTGAAGTCACAAAATAAAACATTTGGATTTAATAAAGGAGGCAGCAATGGATCGACAACTCCTCTGCGGAAAGTCAGTCCACTGACTCTGTTTCTTACATTTCATTCATTTACATTTTCACATTTGATCCACCACAGGCCAAGCCCAGCAGGCTCCACTGCTCCCACTGTGACGAGACCTACAGTCTTCCACAGAACGGAGCCATCAAGCTGTACAAGGAGCTGCGCTGTCCACTGGACGAGTTTGAGCTCGTACTGTGGACGTCAGGCGCCCGGGGCAAGAGCTACCCCCTGTGCCCTTACTGCTACAGCAACCCGCCTTTCAGGGACATGAAAAAAGGTACCGTATCATCTTAGTTCAGTGTTAATTGTTCTATATTATCATTATGACAAATGAAAAAGTCGTAAAAAAACACGTATACATTTAAATCGATTATTTCTTTATCAAACTATTTGACAATTTATTTAGTAATCAATTCATATTTGATCAAATGTTTTTAAGAGAGATCTCTCTTTGAAAATCAGATTAGATTAGATAAAATTAGACTTTATTGATCCCACACTGGGGAAATGCACATGTTGCAGCAGTTAAATGACAGAGAATAGAATAGAACAAAAAAGAATAAATTAGAACAAAGTTTCTAGGTCCCACATTTTGCTTTTTTCTGTCTGCTTTTTCCAGGTATGGGATGTAACGAGTGCACACATCCGACCTGTCAGCACTCTCTCAACTCCTTGGGCATTGGACAGTGTGTGGAGTGTGAGTCTGGGGTTCTGGTGCTGGATCCCACCTCTGGACCAAAGTGGAGGATGGCCTGTAATAAATGCAACGTTGTGGTTCACTTCTTTGAACACGCACACAAAGTACAGGTGAGAAAACTGTCAGTAATAGATTTTATTCGTCCCAAATACATGAGCAGCTGATTTTTCTGAGATCTCTGTGTCTCCACCTGCATAATGAAAGGAACTTTAAGTTGCAGGAACCTCTTTCCTACAATTTAGGCAAATTAGTGTATGAAGGACTCATGACCACAACAGGCTATTCCACTGACCTCCACCAGGTGGTGATAATGGGAAAATCTCTACAAAAAACAATTTCACTATTGTTTAGCACACAATCAGTTCATTCATAACAGTGATCCTTTTATTAGTAATCTGATCATTACTAAGCAGTCAGGACAAATTTAACTACTAGTAGCCAACACAGTTTATTTATTGCAATTGTATATCAGAAGTGTTTAAACATTTTAAATTCTCTTTCTTTTATTATACCTACCTGCTGTTCTTTCTTGTTCTTTCTCAGTATTTGCTTCCACTAACGATCCTCTCTCCTCCCCATAGGTGGCTCCTGAGAGCTGCGACGCCTGCGACGCCTCCCTGGTCGCGGTCGACTTCAACAAGTCTCGCACTCCACTGCCTGCCGGCGAGACCCAGCACACGGGCTGCGTGTTCTGCGATCAGATTTTCCAGGACCTGGTGGAGCTCAAACATGCCACCATGAGGTACCGGGGCGGCGGCGCGAGGCGAGGAGGAGGAGGGAGAGGACGAGGACGGGGACGCCGTGGCAATCCCAAAAAACCAAAGGACAAAATGGCCGCCTTGGCAGCTTACTTTGTATAGTGTCTGTTATTTGATACAGTATGAAAACATACATGTCAGTAAATAGACATTTTGTTTGTCATGTGATTGGTTGCGATTAAGTAAAAGATATGTTTAACATAAAGTCTTCTTTGAGCTCGATTGTCAACCAATATATTAAAATATTGCTCATAAATGCTACAAATATCCTAAGAAAACATTACTTTAGTCTCTGCAGTAAATTATTTCAGCTTCAGATATACATTTTTGAATGATTCTGAATCATTAACATGGACACAACACAACAGAAACAAGAGTCAATATGATTTCATTTGTCATTTAATTTTGGTGATGGAGGTGATGGTAGTGGTTGGTCAACCAAGAAATGATCAAAAAACATTTTAAATAAAAGTATTTCAAGCAACATTTACACTGCGGAAATTATTGGTTTTAGGATTTAAAAAATATTTCGTGCTCTTTATTGATATTGTGAATTTTGTTTTTTAAAATAAGTTTATGCAATATTCACAACAAAACAAAATCAGGTTTAAGGTTATAATTGGTATTAGGATGTAATAAAGATATTAATATGTATATTATATTTATTATATTAATCCCTTTGTAGACGTTGACAAACATGGTTCAATCCTTCGTTTCCTGTCTTAATGCCCTGCTTCTACAGTATTTAATGTGAGAAGTCTTATAAATAATATTGGTACGGTCCATGGCTGTTGTAAGGTGTGGTATGGTCCTTTAAATCTGACAGCGGAAGTAGGGCGGAAGTGTGTTGACGTACAGGAAAGTGGTCCAATCGAGTGTTGGGACGCTGCTGTACGTTCTGTTAACAGAAGAACTGTTGGTGCTGGGAGTTCATTGTTGTCAGCAGTGATTCACCGCAAGTCTCCAAACACAGGTTTGTCTGTGTGTGTGTTTTCATCACTTTATCTCTTTGTCTCCTCGTGTTTTTGCGTATAATGTCTCCGTTGTGTGTGCGCGCGTGGGCGTATCTCGGAGTCCTAACTCAAACTTTAGCTAACCCCCGGTTAACGTGAAATAACGGCCTCCCCCTCACACGTGGAATAAAACGTTTCACCGATTCGCTTGCTTGTTACTGAAGCTGTAAATTATTTGTTGTGTGAATTGCAGCGGTAAGTGTTTGAAGTTGATTAAAAACTACCATAAAATATTAAGCTAATGCTACGTCTAATGCCACTGTGATTTAAAATGACGTGCAAATATGGGTTCATGTTATATTCAAACAATCAAAAACAAAAAACTGCAACCGTGTTTTAAGAATTTATTGAAAAAATATTCAGCTCCAAATGTTAACTGTTGCTGTTTCAAAATTAAATAATTTGTCACATCATGTCAAGATTTGAACTGTTCACAACTGTTAAAAATAGATTATTATTGTGATAAAATGACAGATAATTTAAAATTTGTTACGCTCCCGGGTGAACGTTGGGTAAAATTGTGGTTTTAAACTTGTATATGGAGAAAAGACAGAAGGGTCTCAATGGCTGATGACATTTCTTAGAAACCAGGGCAGCTGATGGATTCAGTCATTATTTATTTATTTAGCTGATCTTTTTTGTCATGTACAAAAAAATAAACCTCTGTATGGAAAAAGATTAGATTTTTGCCACTTAGAATTATTTATTAACTATCTGAGAACAAAAATGTGTAATTTGTAATAAGTGACTAATTAATAAATAATAATCCGCCAATACTGATTTCATATCAATTGGTATTATTGATAATGGCAGACATGTCAAGTTCCCGTGATATGACAAAAAACCGTATGCTGCTACCTCCTTGTCTTCTTAGCGTGTGCCCTCTGCAACTATCCTTTTATTTATTTGTTTATTTATACGTATCTGCTGCAACAGGGGTATGCAAAATATTATGTTTATTTCGCTAGATCTCTATGTCAGTATTGGTTATTGGCCGAAGTACTCCTGATTTATCGGCATGTCAGATATCATTCCTAGTTGTAGCCCTTGGTTTTAGCATCCAAATGCATACTTCACAGCCATGGCACGTTTGAACACGAAAATAATTCAACACATTTCCTGTGATTCTTGCGTCACACAATCAAGGTTCACAGTTTGTAAAGCCCTTAGTTATTATGTTGTTTCTTAATACTAATCCTTCTGCCTAGTACACAATCACATAGTGTAAATAAAGCATTATCCTCCACCAGTTCTGCCTCAATAGTACCAGGGTTAACAAACACAAGTATACACACACACTCTGTCTTTGTCTGAGTGAGAAAAGGCAACTCCCAGTCAGTAATGTCCGGCCGGATGCAGTGTTTTTTTGCCATGTTTTGGTGGTGGCTAGACTTTTGGTTAAGTTTGGCACTTTCATTTCTCTATATCACAGCTCAGTTTCTCTCAGGATAAATTACTTTTTGATTTGTATACATGGGCTTTGACATTGCAGATATTCATATTTCCATTGTTGACATCTGTCACTTAATTATGACTTCCTGTAATGTAATGTTATGACTGGTTATCATAATTCCAGTGGAATTGAAGATATCTTGAAATGGAAATGGTGTTATTAGTTTAAAAGTTGGCATTTAAACAATTATGAACTTTTAAAAAAAATATATAATATAAAATATTTCCAATTAACGCCATTGCCTCGAAAAATAAAAGGAGTCAAAAAGTGTTAGATTCTCAGCCTTCAGTTTTCCAGGGTTAGAATTATATAATAAGACAATGTTGTCCATGTAGTAATAGTAATAATAATAATAATAATAATGTTGTTTTCCAACTTCTGAACTGCAATGTGATCAACTCGGCGGTGGCTTCGCACACTCACTCCTGACTAATATTCATTGATTTGTGTCAATCTCATAATAGTCAAATTTACTACTATAAGTTTGTCATGGTGAAATCTAACGCCTTGTCTTCCTTTGTCATTCAAGGCCCAGTCCATTCACCGTAGGGTGTGCTGCTGTCGGAGTCGTCAGGATGGACGAGGAGGCCAGGAAATTCCTGGCCAGATTTGTGGAGGATTACCCTCCTACTCTGGACGAAGACAGCGTGCTGCCTCTCAACCCACTGAGTCGCACAGTTTCCCTGGAGGAGCTGTATGGAGAGAGTCTGGAGATGGGCATGCGGATGCTGGGGAACAGGTACGACTGAGAGGGAGAATCACAGGAGAGACGACAGCTAAATAAACACATCGTCAAGATGGCTGTCACCACTTTCTCTGTTAATTGCACTTATTCTTCTAATTTGCATTAGTTTAACATCATGTCATTTGTACACATAGTATGGCTCAATGTAGAGTGTTTTTAATCAACTGATAGTGTGAACAATCAGCAGGAGTACTTGGTGTAATTAGCATTCCCCACTCTGTATGTATGTGTGTATGTGTACAGGAATGTAATAGGGTCTTTTTGAAGATGAATTCTTGCTCTTATGTTTAAGGAAAGTTAGATATTTAGTTGCGGTGGCTAGGGAATGCATTATTTTTTAGACTGTCCTCACTGGGAATGCTGAACAAGATTTGTGTGTGCGTGTGTGCGCACATTCCTATCATTCCAGACAGTTCTGCTCTTGTCCTGTTCTTTCAGCATGCATGGACAGAACAGCTGCTGCTGACACTGTACAGCAGTGAAACAAGAAAGCCCTGACCCCTCCTTCTTCTTCTCCTTCGTGATCTTTGATTTATAAATTTCATGTCCAGAGTTGCTGTGTTTTTAATCTCAGACACCGAGTTGATATTGAATTTAGGGCTGCGTTGATTATTATTATAAATACTATTACTAAATTTCGATAATAGATAATTTCTTCACTCCATTTGACCAAGAAATCATTAAAATTAAAAAAAAAAAGTTGGTTTGTGAACAAATAATGAAATTTGAGAACATTTTATGACATTTTATGGACCAATCGATTAATCGATAAAGTAATTGACATGCAATAAATTATAAAAAATTGGTAAGGTAATCTGACACAGGGGGGTTCCATCATTATCAGAAACTAGGGCTGTCACTTTTTCCCAAAATAATGATTAAGCGTATGTTTCGTGGCACACAATCAAGGATATTCAGATGTTTCTCTCCCTCCGTGCACATGCACCCACACACACACACACACACACACGTGATATCAGATGCTTGTCTGTGATGCATCCGCTGGCTTCGTTAGCCGTGTCTGCAGATTTGTGTGTTACTTTGCCGTCTGTGATGTAGAACAAGAAGTATTTCCACAAAAAACGTGTTTGTCTGTCTGTGTTTCTGCGCCGTTTCTGCTACTCGTGTGTTTTTCCTTCACAACTATGCCCCACCAGGAAGACTTAATACTCTCGCTGCAGAAACACTATTGTTCTCCACACTTCCTGTCTGTGGGTTGACTTTTTTTGCAGCAGAAATGAAGTCATAGAGTTGATCTCACAGTCACATGTTCACTGATTTGGCCTGGTCCTGTTCCACCCATTTGCCTGTGTCTGACCTGAGGTTGACCTGTCAAACTCTGGCTTAATTTGCATTTAAGTCACTGATCTTGACGATGCACACGTTTCTGTGTTTCTGTGTTTGTTTATCGTTTCAGATTAGCTCCTTCAGTTCTCGGTGCCCTCCTGTGTCAGACAGCAGTGTCCCAGCTGCTGCAAAGTGACCTTACACCTTTCTACTGCTCACAGGAAGCTGGCGCCGACCAGGAAGAAGAGGAAAAAGCAGTGTGTAAGTGTATCCTGTTGGATGTTCACCTCCATGAAGTAAAAGATGTAAGATTTCTTACAGTATAGGCAAACAAAAGGTTTACTGTGTTAAATGTGTTAGTGATGATCACAGAACCACTTACTGACAACAATTATTGTCTTATGGTTGTTATTTGAATTATTTGGAAATGAGCTGTTTTAGCTCGGCAGGGACACAGGAGTCGCTGGTCAACAGTTCAACATCACCAGTGAGAACCAAAAATGTCTAATTGATTACTTTTTTTATTTCTGTTTTGTCCCATCATCAGTACTTGAGACGGTGCCAGTCCAGCGTTTCTTCCTCAACAAACTGTTTGCTCTAGCTTTGGAATGGCATCAGAAGTCCTTTCAGCCTCCCTCGCCTCCTCCAAAGCTCCGCCTCTGCTCCATTCATGCCATCAGGAACACACGGAGGAAGATGGAGGACAAACACTTGGCACTACCCGAGTTCAACCAGCTCTTTAATATCCAGGTACAAATATAATTTTTTTTTTGCTGCAGCACCAAACATCATCAGTCACTGTTTTTTTCCCATTTTGTTTGTCTTTGAAATGTTTTGCCAAATGTTGGTATTTTGTGATATTTTAAGATAAGTTAAGATAACCTTCAAAGAAATATCTGACTTTCATTCTCTCTCCCCCATCATGATCCAGGACGGAGTGGACCGCGCCTACTACGCTGTGTTTGACGGACACGGAGGCGTGGACGCTGCCAACTATGCCGTCACCCACCTCCATGTCGCCCTGAGTAAACAGGAAACGCTGCAGAGCGACGCAGCTGCGGCCTTAAAGTCTGCCTTCAAACACACAGACGACATGTTCAGAGTCAAAGCTAAGAGAGAGGTACTGATGCAACCACTGACTCTGCACCACAAACACACTGTACCATAAATTACCATTACTATTATACAATAAACATAATCTGTGCAAAGTAACAGTAAATGTATTTACATAGCATCTTTCAAAGGTGCTTTACAATGAAACAAACAATGCCAGTGTTAAGATAATTCAAATTGTAAAAATTGCAATAAAAAGAAATAAATATGCAGAAAACTTTATAGTGACTGATTTGAAGATGTGTGTGTGTGTGTTATCGTCAGCGTCTGCGGACCGGAACTACAGGAGTAGTCGTGCTGATCCAGGGTCAAGAGCTGACTGTGTCCTGGCTCGGAGACTCTCAGGCAATGATGGTCAGGAAGGGACAAGTCGTAACAATCATGGAGCCCCATAAACCAGACAGAGAGGTACAGATGTAACACACACACACACACACAGAACATGGAACATGTAATACACAAAGGGTCAGACGCATTCATAATAGACTGGTAGTTCTTCAGTTTCCAAGTCATGCCAAGCCATAATTAGTTTATCTAAGTATGGCTTTTCCTCCCAATCTTTCTATTTTTGTACCTTCAGAGAGTTCGGTTTATCGGTTATTGTCATCTTTATGTTCTTTAGTTGTCAATAGAAGATGGAAAGACCTGTGTACAAGTATATACAAAAATAAGATAAAGTAAAAACATGTTCAAATGTTCAGTTAAGCGATTGCAGGAGTTTCTTTACGGCAAGTAATAAAATATTACAGTATTTACTTCACTATGTTAACATGGTATGTACATATAAATGGTGCCTGTGTCTATGTGTCACCTCACAGTGCCCTCTAGTGGTAGCTCTGGTACAATACCACTCTTGGCCCTTTTTTGGTGGTCTTATGAATATACTGTGGAACTAAGCTGATAAATTAGTTACTCCTACATTTAAATATTTCTCTTTCTGTTTGCCTGTTGTAATGTCTTAATGATTATTTAATTGATAAAAAAAATGAATCATCAGATAAATTGGATGGATTGCAAAAGATGGGTAACTGCACATAAAGGTAGGAAGGTGGTAACGTCCATATCTCTCTCTATCTTCCACTGACCAGGATGAGAAACAAAGAATTGAGGATCTCGGAGGATGCGTCACCTTCAAGGGTTGCTGGCGCGTTAACGGCACATACGCAGTGTCGAGGGCGATAGGTGAGTGAAGTCTTTGATCTTTGTGACGTCAAACGAACAAGCAGCGTTATTTGTGTCTGCTCTCTGGAACCCAGCTCCCAAAACATTGATTCTGTGTGGATGAAACGCTAATACGGTTCTACTGAAATTGTTTTTGTCGTACGGCCCTTATAATTGAATTATTAAGAGCCTCAGTTCTCATCTCGGTCTCACAACCACTCATTTCACTCCTGCAGGTGACTTTGACCAGAAACCTTACGTGTCTGGAGACGCCGACTGTGCGACCGTTCAGCTGTTGGGAGACGAGGACTACGTTTTACTGGCGTGCGACGGCTTCTTTGACTCAGTCGAACCTTCAGAGGTCCCTGATCTGGTCCTAGAGGGGCTCCGGGAGCCTGACGACCCAGAGGAAGGCGAAGAAAATTCTCTGCAACGGTCTGTGGAGTTGAAAGGACTGCGAGTCGCTCAACATTTGGTAGGAGTCGCTAAAGAAGCAGGCTCCAGCGACAACATAACCGTGATGGTGGTTTTCCTGCGTCCACCGGAGCAGCTGCTGTTGTCTCAAAACACAACCGCAGGAGCAGCGTACACTACTGGGGAGGACTCCACCTCCCAAGATGCACCACAGCAGTGATGGAGGACATCAAACCTGCCGCTCACACAGACACCATTCTGCCAAACTGCTGTCAGACTCCTAAGAGATGAGAGCAGCCATACTGCCTGTGTGAGTGAACAACTGATCCAACACCAGTTTTATGTTCGTTGAATATGTTACACACACTCACACACACCTTAATAACCCCGCCCCCTGCTCTCCCAATTTATTTTATTTTTTCAAAGCAATTTATTCCATGTACTTTTTTTATGGACATTAACATATTGTTAAAAAACATGTCAGTATTTAATTTTGACGTTGGTCTGTTTTTAATAAACTTATTCGTGTATCTTACATTTGACTTTGATGTAAAACTGAATATTGTGTACAAGAAGGGAAGAGGGTCCAAAACAACCCAAACTCGGTTTCCTTCTTAAAAACAACTTAGAAAAGACAAAGTAATTATTAAATCAAGTTTTGCTTTTAATTTCCCTTGTAGCATTTGAACAGAATTTCCCCTTGGGGATAAAGTGCAACAAAATACAAGCATATACACAATATATCAGACACACTCAAAACTCTAACCTCCAGAGAGCTTAACTTAAGGAGCCAAAAGGGAGCTTTTGGCAGTGGAATTTAAAGAGAAATCGGATTTTCATTAAAAACAAATTCTCCTAAATTCCAAAGGCGAATCAACCCTTAAACCACCTAAACATTCAGAAAAATCTCTCCTAATCCTTGCTAATCCAGCAGCCAGACGAGATTAATGTGTGAAAAATCATCTGATCAGCAAACACTGCACACACAACCAGTGTGGCCCAGGTATACGTATGTTTTAGCCACTTTGTGACCCTCAGATTGACAGACACAGACAGATTTAGTGAACACTGAAAACACACACACACACAGCAGGACGTAGTTGTACTGCTATGGCATCATATTTCAGATAAAGGTGCTGTGATGATTGTGAATGATTCACAAAAACCACATTGCGAGAAGTTACGTTAACACACAGGAGACGTAGGGCAGAGCAGCAGAGTCTGTGGTGAAGCCGTCAGCGAAACCCTCTCCTTCCACCAGTGTGGGCTTCCTGTTACACATGGGACACAGTCTGTTACGCTCCTGTGACGCTCTCATCCAGACGATGAGGTTCCAGCGCTGACCGGAGACGATGGGCAGAGCCCCGTGCGTGTGCTGACCGCGGTGAAGGAGGCCCTCTGTGACCCTGTGTTCAACCTCCGTACACTCCGTCTCACCTAATGGAACCTGCAGGGTTCCATTAGAACAAAGCACACAGTGAGTACTGCAGTCACAAAACATTTAAGTTAAGGATTAAAAATGTAGGAGGAGACGGTGATAAAAATGACAACGGGAACACTATAGTTGGAGATGCTGACTTGCTGCCAAATAATGACATTCAATTTCACACTGAATGGGTTTTCCCCCAATTTTTAATCTTTTCAATGCGGTTAAACATCCTTACAAACAAAAATGCTGTGTGTCCTGTATTTGTGAGTATTATTATAATAAAAACACAGTATATTCACCTGTCTCATATCTCCAAAATAAAGGTTCCCCTCAGTGAAGTCCTTGCCCAGGGAGACGTTCAGCGTGACCTCTGCGTTGTCGTAATGGTAGCTCAGATCCATGTCTTCTTTCATGTCGTATTTCACCACAAAGGCCTTGTGGCTGTCCAGACAGCGCCCCCCACAGTCTGGGTACAGCAGCGAGGTGAGTGGACGTAGATACTGCTCACGGAGAGGCGTGATGAAAGTGTCGTCAAAGCCCAGTTCATTCAGGAGGATCTACGGATACAAAAAGGAGGAAATAAAGAAAGCCACGGATAAGATATTTAAATAGTTTCTGAGGCTTTTCAGTGGGCAGGAGTGATAGTTTACCCCATAATGGTTCATGGTGTTGGGCCTTCCTTTGGGTGCCGACGACCGCTCAAAATGCTCCAGCTCCTCCACCAGCTCCTCGCAGAAGTTTCTCTCAAACACAGGGAAGCGGTAAACTCTTGGAGCTAAAACAGAAAAACTGGGATTTAACAAAAGATGCTCTCTCCATTTATCAAATAGTAGTTAACGTTTGGATGGAAGCCACTAAATCTCTCCCACCAGAGTCTGTAGAGAAAATCAGTGATTTTTTTTTTACATCGCAGCACACAGGAGTTTTTGATCCACTGCTGCAGTAACACAAACTTACCACATGAGGGCAGCAGTAGACCAGCAGCTGCTGTGTCTTTCCACAAGCTAAAATCACTGATTTTCTCTATGGACTTTGGTGTGGGAGAGTGAGTGGTTTACAAACTTAACTTTTATTAAACCAACATGTAAAGATTTTACTCAGGTTTTTAACCGTAAGCATGTTTTCTTTTGTAACTATGGCATATACATAACATACTGTATGTGATTATTTACTTCACACAAAATGTATACCTCATGGCAGCTGTAATATTTCAGAAAAGTCACAATTCGAGCCCTAATTTTAATTCTAATTTTAATCCCCAAAAATTGATTTTAACAGACAATTTAGGTCTAATAAATGTCATCAATCACTGTCAGTTGATGATGAATTCAGATTTTGAAAATCTTGTACCACTTAAAACGCCTTTTACGTCACGACTAAGAGGGCAAGGTTGAAGAAGCACATATTTTTATCACGATTTACCTCTCACGAACGTAATGCTGCTGCTGTTTCCTTCATCCTGCAGCTCCAATTAAGTTTTCTATATGTATTGTGGACACATGGAAGCAGCAGTGAAGCCTCAGCTATAGAGAGGAGATTAAATAAGAAAAAAAACTCTCACCTGTCACTTCCTCCAGCAACTCTCGCAGACCCTGTTCACTGGCGTCGCCGCTTCGACAGAACTCCACGATCTCCTTGAACTTTGGAGCGAGGTAAGACTCCTGAGGTGAAGGCAAAGACCAGGTGAGTCTCAGCAGGTTGTCAATGATTATTACTATTATTATTATTATTATTATTATTATGAGCAAGTAAATACCTGCAGATGGTAGACATGAGGATGGAGAGGCTGGTAAGTGTCTGTTATAACCACGGCTCTCTCTGCAGACGCCGCGCTCTGGCGCCTTCGTCTGTCCACTTCCTGAGAAATCTAAACAGAGTGGACTAACGCTTAACTTGGAGTCGAGTAACAATGTAACTGAGGTTAAGTGTAGGAAGTATTTGGTCATAATTTAAGGGTAATTTGATTACAGCAGTTATAAAGTACCTTAAAGGGACATTTGAGTAAAAGAAAGTACAAGCACCTTAACAAAAAATTACTTTGGTAGAAGTTGAAGTAACTTTTTTTTATAATACTTTATACACTAAATATTTTATTATTACTTAAGTAAAAGTATATGACATTTACTGTACTTAAGTAGGATCGAGCCATGGTGGCTCAGTGACGAGTCGTCCTTCAATTGGAAGGTTGTGGGTTCAATTCCTGGCTCTGCGTAGTCTGTGTCCGTAAGCAAGACACTTATATATGGGTTCTATATATAGCTCTATATAAATACAGACTATAATACCAACTTTACTTCTTCTGATTTCATTTGGTAGTAAAGAGTAACAAAGATAGTTAGACAGATACGTACTTAAGTACAGTAACAAAGTACTTGTACTTTAATAACCAGTTAATGACTAACCGTAAAATATTTGCTCTAAACTCAATCAGTCTTGGTCTCCATGAGGCCACAAGGTCAGTGTTTATGACAGTAAACACACACACACACACACACAGACTTACCTCGTCGAGTACTTCAGTAAAGTGTCGTTCAGTGACGCAGCCGAGTTTCCTGAGCAGCTGACAAACAACACAGGATAAGAAATAAATGAACAAACATGATTTACACAGAGAAATAAACTTGTAGCTCGTGTTTCCTCACGCTCTCATAGTCCAGCATAAACTGCTGCTCACACACGAAGCGAACGTGAAGTTTGTATTTGTGCAGGAAAATGTTGTCCGTGGTGAAACAGCTACACGTGAAAAACTGACGCTTTACGTCCTGGTTGTTTTTCATCACTGAGAGTTTTGACAAAGTAAACAATAACAACAACACCAGCTGACGGTTCCTCTTCTTCTTCTTCTGCTGCTTCGTCTTCTTCTTCTGTTTGGTATAAACGGTAGCTTTCCTCCTCATGCACAGTACTGCCGTCTTCTGGTGACAGTTAACCCTACAGTGTTTGTAAATTCTTGTTTTTAAGTTTGTTTGTTTTTATGGCAAGTCATTTATTTTTTGTACATTTACACACCAGAATTGTAAAGACAAATAAATATGAATAATTAAAAAGAAAAGTCTTTATGTACAGTAAGTGCTGCTGTTGTTAGTGCATTACTAGACTTGGTCCACAGGGGGGCGCTAATTTTTTAAAAAACTGGCTAAACTTTGAGTAGAAGAAGAGTCAGGAGGCGAGACTCGCACAAAGACATACATGCCTTGTACCTGATGTTGTTGTGGAATATTTTGTGTTCGGTAACTGCGGCTCGGCCCGAGGAACATTTATGTTTATTGAGGTTTTTATGAAAGTGAGCTGTAAGATTTTTAGCTAAAATGTTGAGCGTGGATTCGCTGCAAGTCGCCGAGGAGGAGGTGGTCGAGTCCAGCTCCAACAAACTCGGTGACATTTACACTTATGTTGCCAAAGGCTGTTTTCCTCAGAGCATGAATTCTTTACGAAAGAAGAACCTCCGAAGATACGCAGAGAAATTCGTGATTGACGGTAAGTTTTGTTCGGAAAAACACTCTTTTCCTTATTCACGTCACGAAATTCCATTAAGGAAACTTGCAAATACACATTCGCGCCGGGTTTTCTTCAACTATGTATTTCCTATGACATAAATTATGATATAGTATGAATCTAATGCACATTTTAATAAATTCGGCACACTTATTTAGTGTTTCATGCTGAATGTCAGGTCCATCTAAACCTGTAAAGTATTGATGCTTGCCAGGTGATGCTGTTGTCAAAGCATTATGAGAACAGAGTGCATTTACCCTCAAAATCTCACATTTCTATGTGGAGACTGGTGTAAATAATTAAAAAGTGCCTAATATTTAGTTAGTCAAATTCTAACAGGGTGAGATGGAGGAGGTTGATTTGCAAAATACTTATGAAATATGCCAAAAAAGATAATGTTTCGGTTCTGCTGTTCTGTATGACCGCAGCTCCAAGCATAAGTACAAACATGTTTGAATTCACGATGGTGTGTGTTGTTCTGTCTATATACCAGATGTTTTGTACACTCAACAACTTTTCACGTTTCACACGTCCCCTTCACTCGTCTCCACCTGTAGACGGCACGTTGTACTATGTGGGACCCAAGAAAGAGGAGAAGAGGGAGGTGGTGATCGAGGCTGAGAGGAAGAGGCAGATTTTCCTCGACTGTCACTTCAATGACATCGGCAATCACCTGGGCCAGAAGAAGACCGTTCACAGGATCCAGAGCAAGTACTACTGGCTCGGCATCGTCAATGACGTGGTGGACTGGGTACTTGTTGCACCTTTTATGTGTCAAACGTTAAAGACGGTGGAAAGCGGTTGAAAAATATCTGACTTTGTAACCCACCAGGAAAATGTGTTAACCACCATAACCACCTTGCCTAATTTCAATGATTGAAGCCAAACACACACTGTTACACACACATGCAGAAATATACACTTTAGTGGGGATTAAAGCAGTTGAACAGTGTTTATCAGTGTTTTACACATTAATATAACTGCTCTGGTGTCAAAGCACTGGTGAGGTCCTGCTTAATATTGGACTTTTCGCTCTTTGTGAGTCATTATTTAGGCCTTTTGATTTGCATTTAAAAATCATTAATTTGCCTGAACTTCTGTTTTACTGCTGTTGCACCTATTCCTTCCACCTATCATTTAGAGCGACGGTGGTTCAGTGGGGAAGTAGAGGGAGTCAAAAGGGTTTAATTCCCACCTCTGCTAGCCAATTTAAGTAAAGTGCCAGAGCTTTTTTGTGTGTGTTTACATTTAGGTAAAGACACATTTTCATTAATCTGCTGATACGGTTCACTGATGGTTTTTATGTAGTTGTACAGTGTTTGAGGAGGAATCCTGAAAATCTTGAACAAGAGACTGAAGAGAATCAGTTTTCTTCTGTGTTTCTGTTGTTTTACAGTAATGTTTTTTTCTGCCTGTTTCAGATCAAAGTGTGTGAGACGTGTCAGCACATGGAGCGGAATAAAAACATGGCGAGAACCGTGCGGCCCATAAAGGTGGACGCACCGTGGGACGTTGTCGGGATTGACATCATAGGTAATTCATTCACCTATGATGAAATGAACAAGTGAGATTTTCTTTCGCTCTTCTTTAACTCTTCGCTTGACTGCTCTTGTGTTGTGTTGTTTTCTCTCTTCTTCTCTCACCAGGTCCTTTTCCTGAGACGCAGCAGGGCAACACGTATGTCGTCGTCCTCATCGATTACTTCAGCAAATGGCCCGAAGTGTTTCCAGTACAAAGGGCCGACAGCCTCTCTATTGCAAGATGCGTCTCCAAGTGTATTTACAGGTAAATACTCCTGAGTTATGGTACTTTACATCCGTCAGTGATAGTACCTGGTACGTGGTACCTGGTGCTTGAGCCGATACTAAAATGTGACTGATTGGTCAGAGAATGTCGTCAATGGAGGAGTCATGAGCGCAACGTCCGAAGCAAGAATCAAAGCGAACAATGCCGAACTGTAGGTCAGTTAAAAAGACTTACAAATCCCTGAGAACATGTGATAATCTCCAACATTTAGCAAAGGAAATGTCTAAAATGTCAATCTTTATCAGAGGAGTCTGGTGTTTTTAGTGACAGCACTGCTGAAAGTTGGTGATCGTGAGCCGAATCACAACCCAACGTTCAGTGGTATTTCAGTAGTCTGTGCTCCAGTCATGCAGGAAGTACTGAACGATTCTGTGAACAAATCTTTTTAATGAAGTGATTCTAATGACTCATTTACACTAAAAACACAAGACTCTTGCACAGGATTTTATTTTTAACCTGAAACTGAACAAATCCAATGTCCTCTGTTCTTTGTGCAGGTTCGGTGCCCCGAAAACTATCGTGTGCTCGCAGAACTCTGACTTCTGCGATGAGGTGAGAAAACAAACGGGTGAATGAATTTGATCTGTTTTTCCTCAGCACAGCTTTCGCGGCAGATGTTTTTTTCTTCTGTTTCGCAGGTGACGAAGCAGCTGGCCGACAGATGGAACGTCGTGCAGAAGGTCTCTCCCGTGGATCAGCCTCATCTCAACCCGCTCCACGACTGCACGAGTACGACGCTGAGGGAAGCTGTGGTGCAGATGGTGACGGAGAAGCAGAGCGAGTGGGACGACTTCCTCGACCCCGTGCTGTTCTTGTTCCGCACGTCCACCAACCCCATGACCAAGTTCACGCCTTACTCCCTCATGTTCAACAGGAAAGCAAACTTACCCAACGAGGTAAGAGACTGTTGGGAGTAAACTGCTTCTCTGACTGTGTGTGTGTGTGTGTGTTTTTTAGTGTCTGCTATTTAAATGTCTTTAAATTTCCTTTCTTGTAGATGTTACTGAGCCCGGTGAATTATGAAGACCTCGAGCAGGATATGTGTTCCACAAAGGAGGAGGCGTCCACATATTTGGCAATAATGCAGGCGCAGCAGAACTGTGTCAAACAGCTGGTAAATCATGTTATTGTTTTTAAAACTCTAAAAATACTGTTACAGTTGTCAGAATCATAAGAATCATGTGTATCACACCGCAGACCACACGCTGCCTGGTAATCTGGAGTCTTACAGGGTCACAAAAGCCTAAAAATAAAATATACTAATAGTACATATATATTAATAAAGGGAAGAATAAGAATGTAATACCATAAAAACATTTACTATGGTTTGTTTTAACCCGTGTTAACTAGTGCAAATAGATCACTTTTGATAGACAAGTCCTCCTTTCAGACATCTTATTACAGTAATCTGCTGTCGTTTATTAACTCTTAACTTTTTTTTGTCACACAAGATACAGAGTGAACAATAGGAAAAAAAACAAATGGAATTCCAGCTGTTAAATCATATTTTTATTTGAAATAATTGTGTATTGAAAAGCCATTTTGATAGAGTCCTAAAAAAAAGGTGTGTGTTTGTTTTGGGAAAAATTGGC
This sequence comes from Solea senegalensis, assembly GCF_019176455.1. NCBI lineage: Eukaryota > Metazoa > Chordata > Actinopteri > Pleuronectiformes > Soleidae > Solea > Solea senegalensis. The sequence goes on along the minus strand of NC_058025.1, from coordinate 3,229,991 downwards.
CCAAAAAAACAATTAAATCAAGTAAATAATTGAGAAATGTGTCAATAATGTTAACAGGCCTTAAAATGTTTACATTATTTCCGTTTTGTGTTGAATAAAATAGGTTTATGTTTATGTTTCACTGTTCACAGGTTTTAACCAACATGAACGCAGCCTATAAACAAGAGAAGAAGAAGAAGAAAAAGGCCAAGACCATGACGTCCAACGCGTCCTCAATGACTTTTAAAATTGAGGATCCTCTGTTCGACGAGGGAGACTCGCCCTCGCCGAAGAAAGTCAAGAGTGAGAGTTTATATTTGTCTTTCCCCGTGGACACGGTGCTGTCCACCGAGCAGAGCGGCTCCGACGACATCAAGACGGAGCCGGTGTATCACCTGACCGAGTCTGACGCCCACTGAGTTTCAAACGGAGACGGAAGACGAGAGAGACACACAGACGGAGCATGACCACGTCACAGTGATGCGTTTGAACATCTTGGACAGAAGACGCTGGAAATCCAGTGAAAAGACGAACCTCGGAAACAGAATTCACTGACTCAAGCAAAACTCTCATTGTTTCTCATAAAAACGTTCTTAACTTATTCATTTTCACTTTGTCATAAAACACATTTATTGAGCTGCAATACTTAGAAATAAAAGGTATTGTTTCACTTGTGAAGCCTCGTGTGCAGCCATTACATGAAAGGAATACTTCAGAGTAGATTTTTAATAAATCAGGCCAATTATGACATTATAGGTTTATATTTTGTTCCCAGAAACTAGCTAAATTAACTCAAATATTTTTTTTTATTTTTTTTTTATATACATTATATCAGTTCACAGGACTGGAGAGATGAGAAATTTTGTGTATCATTAATGTTAAATATTGCTTTTTATTAGATGGTTGAGAAAGAAAATGCCCACGTCAGTTGACCACGACTTCAGAGCAATTGTTATTTTTTAAAAAGTATTTTTTTGTACCGTTTGGACGTATTTTGGACACTCTCTGTTGCTATGTGTCAGTACAAAAGACCACTTTCAGTGTAAAATATATAAAATATAATGCTAATTATTGCTGTTTCATTTACAAAAGTAAGTGTTCTGTCAACTTTGGATTTACGAATAATGATAATTTATCATTATTCCTGTAGCAACTTCAACAGATGGACGCTGACACGTAATTGTACTAATGTCTTATTTGTTTCACATTAAGTGAGTAGATCAGTCTATATTAATCTATGCGGTTTTAAATGCAACTAATCCATCATCTTCATAACTGATTAATCTGTCAACTATTGGTCCATAAAATGTTGGAAAATGTTGATCTGTATGACCATAGCTCCAAGCATAAATACAAACATGTTTGAATTCACCGTGGTGTGTGATGTTCTGTCTATATACCAGATGTTTTGTACACTCAACAACTTTTCACGTTTCCCACGTCCCCTTCACTCGTCTCCACCTGTAGACGGCACGTTGTACTATGTGGGACCCAAGAAAGAGGAGAAGAGGGAGGTGGTGATCGAGGCTGAGAGGAAGAGGCAGTTACTCAATTAATCGAGACAACCATCGTTAGTTGTTTTGCCCCAGACTGAGGAAGAAAAACCTCCCTCTCCTAATTTGGCGTTGGTGGGCGTGGCTATGACTTCCGGAATCCTTGCCTTACGTTAAGATAGGATAACAACGGACAGATGTTTCAATCTGCCTTCTTTTCCGAGCCTTAAAACCACCGCTGGGTTAAGGTAGGTGTGTTTTTGACAGGGTTTTATAATGATAAAAATGTTCACTTAAATGTTGATGATTCTATCTCTATCTTTTTTTTCCCCCCTTATTGTTTTTTTTACTATACCAACTTAATTTTAATATTTCACTGATTGGCGAAAATGATTACACAGAGGCGCATGACAACACGTTGTCTAATCGCGGTCGCAACCGATTCATTAATCAGATGTATTTATTTTTTGTTTCAACGTGTGGCTTGTTGTTAGTTTGCGATTTAGCGTGTTTGTGGCGGATGACAGCGTCTGACAAGGGTGTAATTCCTCTGTGACATAGACGATCTTTGATACCGGTGCGTTCACTTCGCTACGGAAGCTCAGTTTGTGGATTATTTGCCTTCGAGTTAGCAAGTACACTATTCTATACTACGCCGCATGACTGTGCATTTTAACAGTCACTATACAAACACGGTGGTAAATGATTGACGCTTCCTGTGGACGCCTACTTCAACATTGCGGTTGTTCTTTGTAATTAACATGGACGCACTTGTAACCTGACGTAACTCAACTCTTTTAGCCTGCTAACGGCTAACTTTTTTGTAATGTCGTAGTAAACGAGTGTTGCAGTCTTACTGGTATATCATTTATTTCGTGTTTGCATAAAGACAGTTAAAAACAGATAAAGTACTACCTCACGTTTCACATTTTTACATTCATCCAGGTACTTGACCGGAAGTGCACTCCTTCAAAATAAAAGTAAGTATAATCTATAATATTGTCATATTTTTGCGCTGTTTCTGTTTAAATTTTAGATAAACGTAAGTTCTGACCGGATTAACTGTATTTAAATCTTCCGTGTGTAAATTGTGGTATTATTCGATTCAGCTATTATGATTTCATTGGTTTTAGTGGGGTTTTTTTTTCTTCAAATAAATAAAACAATTTTCACTGATTTTTCAGCTTCTTCGAATTGAATATTTTCTGGTTTCTTTGCTCCAGATAACAAAGAAATCATCATCATTTCCTGGTTTGGTTAACACAGATCAACGTTTTACGTTTTTACAAGTTCAACTCATTTGACACTGGTTTGAACAGTGTTAAATGATTAATATTTAAAGATTACACAATTCAATTCAATTAAATTTTATTTGTATTATATTAAAGGTTTTAAAATTTAATTTTCCCTGTCTCCTGATTCTGATACTGAATATTGTACCAGATTAGCCCTAATTTAAAGTCTAAATGCTAATCACTCTTGGTTATAACTTCCTGTGTCTCTTCCCCGATCACCAGCATGGGCATCAAAGTGAGCGTGAGCTTGAGTGTGTTGTTTACCCTCCTGGATGTCGTCCTCACCACTGTCCTTTACACACATGGATCACACTTGGCCACGTTCGGTGAAGATGCCCTGAACTTTAACATCCTCCAGTCAGCGCTGGACCTCTGGGGGTTTGTCCTGCTGCGAGCTTCCCTTCTGCTCGGGGCCTCCATAGGTGTGACGTGGAACAAGAAGCACGGCCCGCGGAGGGTCTCGGCGCTCACCAGCCTCATTCTCTTCTTCTGCCTCGTCGTCATCACCTACGCCCTGGCCAAACTGCTCATGCTGACCGAGGTGAAGCCTCTGTCACAGCAGCCCTGGCTCCTCAGTCTCATCTGCTGGACTTGTGCCTCCTCTGTGGGTGTCATGCTCCTGTGGATTCTGCTAGGGAAGGAGTCCAGCCCGGTGAATAGTCGACGTAGGAGTTACAACCCAGGAGAAGGAAGCTGTGAGGAGACTGAGAGCCTGATGGCGACAGCTGGTGAAGAGGAGCAGGAGGTGGGCTGTGAGAGGAGGGAGAAGAAGACGCAGAAGAAAGAAGAGGAGGAGATGGAGACAACCCGCTCTGGAGCTACAGTGGGACGTTTAATGAGCTTCTCCAGGAAGGATGCTGGTCTGCTGTGTGTGGCTTTCTTCTTCCTCGTCATCTCAGCTGTGTGTGAGTGAACTTAAAGTGTAAATAAACCCCTTAAACCACTTTTTTTTCAGGTGAAATCCAGTGATTACTACTACTCTCCTTCACTCAGCTCTCAGCCCACTACTTCTTGACATTTTTCATAATCAGACATCGGACGGGACGGACTTAGCCGCAGAAGAGGGGGGTTTGGTCACACTTTAACGCAGTAAGGTGAAGCTGTACAGTCACAGTGATTACGTCTCCCTGTTACACCAGATTGCATCAGTCTTGCAAGGTCTTGACACAGTCGTTTTATGGCAACCTTGAAGTGAAGACTGTGTCACTCGCTGCACGTTATACAACACATTTACCTTTTGGAACTAAATAACAACCTGCTGAATTCCACCGTCAACATGAACATAAAGAACAGGGCTCTTGGTTTCACGTTTACATGCATAAGTAACCCATATTTATGCAGTTATACCATGAATGCGTCGCCTGTGTGATGTGTACATGAAGACCTTCTGACAAAGAGCTTTAGTTAATGATTATTGTTATAATTCATCGTCAGACTCGAGGTCAGAATATTGCTCATATATTAACTTGCTCATTGTTCTCTCAAAGGAACCATTTTGTCAGTGGTTAGTGTCAGAAATTAGAAAGTGAAACATCTATTCATTTTAAACTGAAATGATTACTCGTTCAACCGATTATTAATTATTTACTAGATTAATCTATTTTGAGTGTTTTTTTTAATTTCTCTGATTTTTCATCTTATTAAAAGGGAATATTCTGCTCCAAGTAACAAAGAAATCCTTAAAACTGAATATATATTACAATCTGTGTCTGTACCTCTAGGTGAAGCCTTCATACCGCTCTACTATGGCAGAGCCATTGACGGCATTGTGAACTACAAGAGCATGGAGCACTTTGCAGAACCAGTCATTATCCTGGGAGTGTTGGCGTTGGTCAGGTGAGTGACATAATTACACTAATATTAAAGTGTAAAGTGGCACAGGCGTTTGAATATATGAAAGTAGGTATTATAGTTTGTTATTTGGTGATATAATGACAACTGACAAAAATACATCTGCGTCAATAAAAACAAATGATAAAAATATGCCGGATTTAAATGTGGTCTGACAAGTGTTTTTTTGCCCCTCAGTTCATTTGCTATGGGAGTGCGTGGCGGCATCTTCTCCCTGACTTTTTCTCGATTGAACCTTCGACTCAGGAGCCATCTCTTCAGAACTCTCATGAGGCAGGAGATTGGCTTTTATGATGAAAACCACACAGGTAACGTTACTGATACATTTATTTTAAACTTCTGTGAGCAGGTGGTTTTTCGGCTAACTTCCCGCCTGTTGCTGCTGCTGCTGCTGTTTGCATTCCTCTTTATAGTATGCTATAATAGACTTTTGCCCATTACCTTCATATGGTTCATATATTCTAAAAGCTTCGGCACAGAGGTGTGTGAAACAATATGACAAAAAAAATGTTTCTTTTTAAAGTTAAAACCATATAGAAAGTCAGTGATTTTACATCATAGCACAAAATGATGGAGGCATCCACCGCTGCCTCCATCATTGAGTTAAAATCACAAATTTTCTCTGTGGACTTTGGTGTGGTAGAATGAATGGTATACAAACTTCAGTTTCCTGTTTGTCAGCCATGTTTTCACTGAGTGTGAGCCTCTGTGTCTCATACTATGAGAATCTACAGAGTTGTTTTCCCTCATGAGACTGAATGTTGATTCTTGCTTGTACCATTCTCAATTTTGACAATAATGCTTGATAACCGCGTTGTTTGCGGGGAATTTCTTCTTGACTTACACTGAGACTCAGAGACTCTGTGGTCACTCGTCTTTTATCACCCTGTAGGTGACATCATGTCCCGTCTGTCGGCTGACACCACGCAAGTGAGCGACCTCATCACCCAGAACGTCAACATCTTCTTGCGGAGCACCATCAAGGCCGCCGGCTTCCTCTTCTTCATGTTCGGCATTTCCTGGAAGCTCAGTCTCGTGGCCATCATGGGGTTCCCTTTCATCGGCCTCGTCTCTCAACTTTACGGCGATTACTACAAGGTATATAGTGTGTGTGTGCAGTTCTGTGCCTGTGCTGACAGCGCTTCCTAGAGGGCAGACTGAATAAATATCAATGTTTTTAACGCAAACTTGAGAACTATCTTTTATATTTTGTCATATTTTGGCTTATTTGATAATTTTTGAGCTGAAAAATAGGATATAAGACACGTTATATTGCACATTCTCTGTATATACTGTATGTTTAAACGAAATGCTGTGTGTTCTGAGGGTTAAACAATTAAACACATTCTCTATTTTTCTCGTTCCAGAAATTGAGCAAACAAGTACAGACCACTCTCGCAGAAGCCAACAGAGTGGCAGAAGAGACCATCTCATCCATGAGGACAGTGCGGAGCTTTGCAAACGAGTGCGGGGAGGAGGCCTCGTACTACGCCAAGCTCTTAGCCATGTACCAGCTCAACAAGAAGGAAGCTCTGGCCTACGCCTGTTACATGTGGTCCAGTAGTGTAGGTGTCCACATTCAACTCTACAACAAATCTACACGTAACAGTTTAAGGTCCGTGCCACGTTTCAGACGTTCACAGACCTGCAACTCGGCTTTTATTGGACGATAGCAGCTGTCAGTCACACAATTTATCATCTCTTTTCCTCTAAGTGGGAACATAATTTACAAAACTGACATCATGTTCTATTGAAGAAGACCTGAAACTAGAAATTGAGACGGTTAACACCTCAGAAAAAATGGTATGAGATGAGATTTAATGAGATTTAAACCAGTCGAAAAGGCAGTTATTGAGGTCCTGTGTGTAATATTTAGCAGAAATGTAATATTTTCCTCATAAGTATGTAATTGCTTAAAAAACTGAATTATTTCATTTTCTTAACCTTAAATGCAGCCTTTTATTTTTAGTTTAGGCAAGGGCCTCTCAACTGGAGTAGGTAGTCACAGGTATTTCCAGAATGAAGACAAGATTATCACTTATTTTTTTACTTGTTCTTCATCAAGTTAGTGAATGTTTACACTGTTATTTTCAATAAAGCCATTCGAATGAAGTATTATTTTACTAAAAGAACATGACTGACGTGACCTAAGCTGACCCGGAACCTGGTCCAGCTCGGGTCAGGTATCCAGGCTCTAATTCCAACATGTAAAAGAATCAAATTGGTTTATTCTTTAAAAATCTATACCCGTGTGTCACAGTACTTGTGTGTTTGCGTTTCAGATTTCAGAGCTTGTTCTGGAGGTCTCCGTCCTCTACTATGGGGGTCATCTCGTAATTACCCGTCAGATGACGAGTGGTAACTTGATCTCTTTTTTCATATACATGCTCGAGCTGGGTGAATGTCTCGAGGTGTGTCATCAGTTTTTGTACATTTCTTTTATTATTTAAGTGTTCAAAAAAACGGCAAGACGGTGATGCTTTTTCTTCTTCTTCTCTTTTTTTTTTTTAAAAACATCTTACAGAGCATTGCGTCAGTGTACACTGGATTAATGCAGGGAGTCGGAGCCGCAGAGAAGGTGTTTGAGTATCTGGACAGAGAACCCAAACACCCAGCTGACGGCACGGAGGCTCCAGACACGTGCGCCGGTCTGGTCGAGTTCAAAGACGTCACGTTTGCTTATCCAACGCGACCTGACACTGATGTCCTCAAGGTTTGTTCTGAGGCATCTTCTTATTCTTTTACCTACTAACCACAGCTGGTCAGGTTCCACAGGAGCATCAAGCCAAAAATTAGATTTAAATCAAAGCTACAGTGTGCAACATTTGGTGATTTCATTTTGTTGTTTATGTTATTAATCTGCCTCTCCGTAAACAGAAATGATGTTACATTATTTGTTTCTGCATCATTTCATCTGAAAACAAGTTTTTCTGGATTCATGTGATCATTTTTCTAGTTATTTTTTCCAAGTGAATGCAATACACCTCACAAGTGTGTGTTTTGGCAACTTTGATGTTGTGGGGTCAAGAAACACAAGAGATAACCATTGAAATTTTACTGATTTAACGCTAAAAAAGCCACTTCCATGACCCTAGAAGGGATCATTTCTACTGACAAACACAAAAATACGCACAAGAAACAGGCAGATATTATAACGGTTCTGCACTAGAATAATAACAGATGTCTAACGTTGCGTTAACATGTGAAGAAAATGACTTATTGACTTGGTTTTCCCCTTTTGTAGGGCGTGTCGTTCACTCTGCGGCCAGGAGAGGTCACTGCTCTCGTGGGGCCCTCGGGCAGTGGAAAGAGCTCCTGTGTGAGTCTGCTGGAAAACTTCTACCTTCCTCAGCAGGGTCAAGTGCTTCTGGACGGGAAACCTGTTCACACCTTTCAGCACGACTACCTCCACTCCAGGGTCTGTATATTTATATTTATATAGTCTGCACATCACTGTAGAAGTGCAGAGGGATTCTCTTCTAAACGAAGAAAGTGATGTTATCTTTAACTGTCAACACATTTCTGCAAACCGACATATTGTTATTGCGTCTGTAAATACTTTCCAGCTTCTCTTTTTGCAGCATTTAAACACAAAATAAATGTTTATTTTATAACTGGACTTGAAAGGATTTTTTTATGTCACTCAAGACACATTTAGTGACTCTGGTGAGTCAAAATAAATTGGTTTAGTGGCCGATTGTCGAAAAACAAAGTCAAATTGGAGTTGTTGTGTTTCTGCAGGTGGCTCTCGTGGGGCAGGAGCCGGCGCTGTTTGCGCGGTCGGTCGAGGACAACATCACCTACGGGCTGAGTGACGTTTCCATGGAGACTGTGGTTCAGGCCGCCACCAAAGCGAACGCTCACGACTTCATCACCAGCCTCCCCGAAGGCTACGAGACAGGTAATTATTATGTTTATATAACCACTGCACTCAGTGACAATCCTTTACGGTGCAGCACAACCATTATTTAAATATCTTAATATTAATCTCATATGCAGTAACAATTAGGGCAATACAAGAAGTGACAGATAAGAGTAACACATAACTTTCAGGTTATTCTATTTTATTTTTATTGTTTATTTATTTAATAGTCCATATTTTTTATTGTATATTGTACAATAAACCATATTGTATTGTATACACAGTACATGTGTATACAATGTGATGTGATGTGAAATGCATGCTTGTTGTTTTTTACCTTTCCCATGTCTTTGCTGCTGTAACACTGTAAATTACTCAATTTTGGTCCTTAAAAATATGGATTATCTTATCTTATGTTGTAAAAACAAATGTCTAATTGTGGGAGAAACGTTTCCTGTATCTAACAACACTTTTTTTCAATCAGAAGAACTCTGTGAATAAATGTAGGGCAGAAAGAAGTAGCGGAAGCAGCTTCAATCCCAGACTATACTGTCAATATAATCCGTCATATCCTACTTATTCTGATGTATATTTACAGTACAATACAGAAGAATGACATTCATCCCACTAGAAAATGAAAAGGTCTCGCAGGTTACTGCATGTAGCTGTTAGAGATTAAATGAGATTAAACGCTGCTGCTAACGCTTTAATCCACCTCAAGTCATCTCTACTCCCAGGTGTTGGAGAGAAGGGCACTCAGTTGTCAGGGGGCCAGAAACAAAGAGTGGCCATCGCGAGGGCTCTCGTCCGCAACCCTCGTGTTCTCATTCTGGACGAGGCGACCAGCGCTCTGGACGCAGAGAGTGAGCACAGTGTAAGTACACAGCGACCTGGGCTCCCACGGGTCACGTCAAAGACACCGTGCTCGCTGCACTTCTGCTCCTTCCAGATCCAAAATTGTAATTATTAAATAATCTAAACTGATTCTTGAGAAACTATAAAACCTCTGTGAAAAGCATGCAGATGTAAAGAGCAGCAGTTGTGCACTCGTGTGACCACAACCAACCATTTCCTCCTCCACATACGAGAGCATTTCCTACCAAGTCTGTGTGGTTCTTCCTCCAGAAGTGAGTTTGTTACATAGTTTTTTCAAAGCCCTGACACTGATATTTATGTGATTAAAAAGGAAGTATTTCCAAAAGTATAACTTGACAAGATGCTCCATGTTCAGCCTCTTATCTGAGATTTTATTCTTGAAAGCTTAGTTTTTTTGGCCCAAAATGCTGCAGCGTTTGGATGTAAACTTGTAAATTTACCCCTGTGTGACTGTCTCGCGCAGGTTCAGCAGGCTCTGAACAACATCCTGCAGGAGCACACGGTGCTGGTGATCGCACACCGCCTCAGCACGGTGGAAAAGGCCGACAACATCATCGTGATCGACAAAGGCCATGTGGCTGAGCAGGGCCCGCACGCTCAGCTGATGGCCAGCGGGGGGCTCTACTCTAAACTGGTGCAGAGGCAGGTCCTGGGCATTCAGACGGGGGCGGAGCTCCTAAACCCACCTGAGCTCAGCAGGAGGCCTGAAGGAGAGCGACGGCGGAGGAGACAAAGAAGCAGCAGCAGCAGCAGCAGCGGTGGTGGCGGCAGTGAGTCTGAGTTCAAAGCTCGGTACTGAGAATGAACTGCAGCGTGTGGAGACGATGATCAGAACCAGTTCAGGAGAGGTCCAGAGTGTAGGATTTCCCGGCTCTGACGATTTATAATCAGGTTTTAGTTTGTGTGGCCAGGGTTTGGTTAAAGGTTCACTGTGTAAGATCTCACGTCTTTCCCGCACACAGGAAGTGATACGTTTTATGCACAATTGAGCTCGTGAAGTGAGGCAGCTGCAGACAAGTTCAACTATGAGGTAAAAGTGTCTATGAAAAGTTTCACAGGTGAATGCTGCTGCTCAAAAGCGTTTTTATTTATCAAAATTTTCATTTTGCATAAAAATTGTTTGTTTTTTTTGTCAACTGTATGGTTCCATTTTCATAACAAACACTACACTTGAAATTCTGTTTAATATAATCATGAACGTTGTTGATTTTAAGCTAATTTCACCACTTTTTTTCCCACATGACCAGACTGGATGCTCATTGACCCCCAGGTCATTTGAGTTTTGGACCCCTGGTCTTTATGTGTGTGTGTTGTTGTGACTCGTTTTGTTTTTGTGACACGGCCGTGACAACTCGCGCAGGGGGGAAAAAAACACCAACCACTGGCCTATTAATCACATTATTTTAGCGTGAAAGTGAGTGAAATTACTAGCTGTCCACTGTCTCTCTCTCGGCCGCTGACGTGAGATTCCATGTAGAACAATGAGCGAGTAAAGTTAAGCAAAGAGAGAGCAAATGACGACGTGATGCCTGGGATAATGAAAATTTCAAGATCTCTGTCTCACCAAAGAAAAATGACAAACACTGACTTTGACGCCAGCATGGACGAAGACGCTCTTACAAGTTGTCCTCCCATCTTAGTAAGCTGCGTCAGCACATTCAGTCCTTGAATTTCAGTGAGTCCTGGAAAAGTACTTTTTCCAGGACTCACTGTTTATAACATTTTAATGCCATACTGTATGTAATCAAATTTATATATAAACATAAATGTGTATATATATACACACATCTATAGAGGTTTTACTGAATGTTTTTGAAGCCTCACACCTCTGAAGTTTGGGAATCTTTGGGTTCACAGAGGCAGGATGAAACAAGGGATGTTATATAAGTATGTTTAAAAATATGTACCATTTAATACCTCATTGTCATTGTAGTCTTCTTCAAGGTTTGTTTTCGGTTGTTTCATTTATTTATTTTTAGCAGCAGCAAGGTGGAAATAGCTGCCGTTTTTATTTTTAGGATTATTCAATTGTTTAAATTAAATTTGTACCACATTTGTAAATGAAAATGTAAATTTAAAGATAAATCATTTAATGTAACTGTTTCATCGCTGTAAATTTAACAATCGACTGTATATAATATATAATATAATATGAAGTTTATACTGCATGTTGTCCTTCATGGTTACAAACATGCTGCATTAAAGCGTCATGCTGCATTCACTGTCTCCTGGTAAACACTGTTTTTTCAAATTTCAGACAACAGAATGTGTTTGATTTACTTCAGAACAGTCTACTATAAAAAAAATCCTTTTAATTGTGTAATTTAATTGACTAGAATAGAATAGAATTTGGGTGCAACTACAGAAATATGTGATCAACAATTTGGATTCATTTTTGACAATTTCTAGGTGCCATCTTCTGAAATTAGGTGCCGCAACAATCAAATCAGTGACTAAATGAATTAAGGTTTTTCATATTTGTATAATTAAAACAAGTTTTCTGATTTTTCAGCTTCTTAAATGTTACTATTTTCTGGTTTCTTTGCTCCATATAACAAAAAATCACTACAACTTACACCAAAATGTAGGCCTGATTGTGACAGTAGATAAAAAGCAGCTTTAAGTAGTAGTATTATTATTAGCTATTGAACCTGAAGGAGTTGTTATTTTACACTTTTGAAGGCCAAGTGTAACTCTGAAAAGGGTGTGGTAAATTTGAAGTGGCAAACGAAATTGTGAAAAGAAAGAAGAAGCCTTTATTCTGTGATTTTCTTTTACTGTTATTATTATGTTCAAATGTAGAGTAAACGAATACTGTGTGATAAAATAACACACTGCTAAAAAAAAAACAGAATTTCAACATTTATTATTGTGACAACAGACAATTTTAACAATTGTTCCAGAGTAAGTTAACAGCTATTTTGCATGTGCAGTAAAAAACAAGAACAAAAAAAGCATTTCTGTCAATCATTTTAACGACAGTAGTTTCCCAGCATATGCACTAACGAGGAAATTAGACAGTTGTCCAAACCAAAGACATGCCTTTGCTATTACCAAAGACAATGTAATTATGACGATTTAATCCACACAAAAGCAGCTGCACACGTCACATCCGTGACGTAGCTCTAATTTATGAGCGAGCGTTGATGATGATGTGCGTGATTTCCGTGATGCTCGTGAACGCAGCACTGGGCCCTCAGTCTGAGTAGTTCCTGTAGGAAGAAGCTCAGTTCAGTCAGCTGTCACAATCTGAGAGAGGCGAACACAGGGAGAGAAGAACACACACACACATACATACACACACTCACAGCGAAAATGTCTAATTTCTCCAACAAGTTCGACGCTCACACGATGACGCAGCTCAACGAATTCCTCGAGGACGACGAGAAACTGACGAAAATGATCCAGGAAATGGACGAGGTACGTGAAGCTGTTGGCTTTTGTGGTCCAGTGTGTGTGTGTGTGTGTGTGTTTTTCCCCCTCAGCTCTTTGTTGTCCATTCCTGAACGGTACCTTAGCAAATGTTACGGGAATACTTAAGTCCCCTCACGTTTAGCATCACGACAATAACCATGTGACTCAAAGTCGAGCGTTTTCGAAGTATAAAACCGTCTTTTTAAATCGTTAATCTCGGCACGGAGCGGTTGGAAAAGCATTGTCTCAAGTTTTACCACAGGGGGGTTTCACAATTTACGACATTCGTGCCCCGTTTCGCCTTTTCTTCTTCTACACACAACAGGCTCGTTTGTGTTTAATAAAGACTTTGAAGATGGAGATAATGGCGTTCTTAATGCCGAGTCTTTACCAGAGAACAACACAAGTACTGACTGGCCTTGCTCCCACTCCCCTCTGTCAGGGTCAGGTCGTCGGACCAAACTTCACTCACAAATTTACCAATTTATGGCTGAGTTAACTGTGGGCACGGACGGGCGCTTCCGAGGAAAACACAACTTAACAGCCTCGTGTTAAACAGGCCTCGTTCACCGGCTCAGCACATACAACCAGCCGAAGACTTAACACACAGCTGTATGACAAAAAGAGATTTTAATTAAACGCACTAGGTGTTGTAATGCGGACTAAATCTTTGCCTAATTTTTAATTTACACCTGTTCGGGTGAGAATCTTCACAAGCCTCACGATTCGGTTCAATTATGATTCACAGGGCTACGATTCGATTATATAAATCATTATTGATGCGTCAGAATCCTTTCTTTTGAAAACGTGGTGTATTTTATATTTTAATGAGTGTAAAAAGTACCACTCTGTTTTACATATTCATGGCGAAATATTGAGAACAATACAGTAAGTGGCTGGGACAGGCCAAAGTGACTAGAGATGCATAAATTAACCAACATGTACTGCTCTGCTAGTTCTTATTCTGTAAATACTCAGATAAATGTTGATTGAACTCCAAGACTATTTCATGGCCTCAGCACTTTGGCAGAGCTGATCTGCTACTTGGTATTGGCTCATGACACAGCAGAATACATGTTACACTGTTGTATGTGCTTTGTGATGTTTTGTTGACTATATTAGCTATTTCTAGATAATCTGCATTGTCATATTATTTATTAACCAGCCAGTTATTATAAAATTACGGTTTGTCAAATTCCAGAAATATGATACCAAAATTTTGTTTTGATGACCTGTTGAATGTATTCAATATTAAGTGTATATATTATTTTTAATAGAACATAACATTAGTGTTGTTCAGTGATTAGTTACTAAAGTTAAGATATTTTATTTATTTTTTTGCATTGTTTGTTATCATGAAACAGTTATATTTATCAGATGAAGATAAAATCGGGTAACTATGCGAGCCAAAAGTAGTTTCAAACTTTCAGATTATTATTTTTTTTCTGCATCGATTCATTATTAAGGGAGCACTTCTTCAGTCGTATGCAACATTTGGAACTTAAAATTCAACGCAGCGAAGTGTTGTGTGGGGATACAGTCCATAATATACACCTGATAAATAAATCCAGAGCTGTTCTCGGACTGTGCTGCATGTTTTGAGAGCCAGTTGGCACAGAAACGTGAATCGCACTTGTGGCTTTGGCTCAGCTTCTTCTGACCGTGGCCTTGCTCCAGCAGCACAAGGACTCGGCAATCCCAATTAATGTGTACCTGCTTTTCACTGCATCATAAATCCTGATAAGCTACCTGATAAGCCTCGGTTTTTCCACACACACAGCGATTACATGTCCTACTCCTGCAAAAGGTTTTTTTTTTTATCACGGCCTGAAATTTGGTTAATCAAGACAGTTGGCTGAGAAAGTAATATGAATTTTATAGAGGATTTGTTCTTGTGATTATTTCCCATGAGGCTGCACTGTCCAAAATAGTAATTTACAATGTAGGCCCTAAAATGCTATTTTGTGTATACAATCAAGATGCAACTTTGGGAAAATGGTTATGTCATAGCCCCACCCATTTGCTGTCGCCATCTTTGTTGTTGTCTGCTTCCTTTTGTGTTTGGAGTTTGTACACAGCACGCTAGCTCCATGCCATCATCTCTGTTTTTTTGGTGTATTATTGTAGCAGCGTTACAGCGCCACATACAGGCCTATGTATACTGCAGCGTTAGAGTCTGTTTTTTTTGTATGTATGAAGCCCTATATGATCTTTTTTGTTCTTAGGAAGTTTTCTGTAAATGTATTATTACAATATATACGACCAAGAGGGGGAAGTAAATCAACTTTATCATTAAACAATCTCTAAAACACAAGAAGAAGAAGGTGGCGACTACAACATCATGGTTTTCTCCAAACTAGTGTTTTAGTTGTATACATGAAAACGTAAGGGTAATTATTTTCCCACTCTTGGACCCTTTTAAAAAAATATTAGTTTCACTGCTTTGGCTCAAAAGCCGATACAATAACAAACATAAGCGCATTCTCCTCAACCTGTTTTTGTGTATGTCCTTTTTAAGCTGTGTGTTTGAACTTAACTTGGTAGTTGGGGGCGTGAGTTGTGTAATATGGCCACGTTATAGCGAGATGATAATCGTGATATTGTACCGGTGTGACGGCAACAAGCTGGTCTAGCTCCGCCCTGAACGTATCATACATTTTTACTCTGGTACCCCCAAGGAAAGGGTGCCAAAAAATGGATCACTAGAGGCTGGTTATTCTTGTACTATTCCACATGGTAATATGTACCATACTGTACCAAACTGAACCATTCCACTTGATGAAAACACAGCTTTAGTCTGTCTTGATGTCCTACTGGCCGGATTAGCCTGTCCACAGCCCTGATGTTTGGTTTTACTGCAGAGTGCAAACTCATCAGGAAACACTCTCTTCTTCCTTCTCTCACCCTGTAGCTTGCACTCAGCTCAGTAATTACAAACATTAAACTCACTGTCAGGGCACAGCAGTCTTTTTTTTTCTTCTTGTGTGTCTGCTGTCATGGTGCTGTGGTTTTAATGGACAATAGTTAGGAAGCAAGCCCTTGTTAAAATGGAAGATAAATTACAGGGGGAAAACAAGGCTCTTTTAGGATTCAAGTGAGGAAACTGTAAGCTACTGTATTTGCACCACATCCATTTCCTCCTCACAAAAGCAAGAACACAGTATGATATTTTTAGTCTTTTTGGATGAATGCAGTGCTGTGAGGCAGCCTGTTGTGTTGTCAGCTCTGTTTTTGCTCCACACCCATGTCTGATTGTC
The DNA here is from genome assembly GCF_019176455.1 of Solea senegalensis. Taxonomy (NCBI): domain Eukaryota; kingdom Metazoa; phylum Chordata; class Actinopteri; order Pleuronectiformes; family Soleidae; genus Solea; species Solea senegalensis. Next base: position 3,213,964 of record NC_058025.1, on the reverse strand, counting down.
TCCATGGTTTCGTTTTCCTCTTCCCATAAGTTACACAGAGATAGAGAAAGAAAGAGAGAGAGAGAGGGAGGGAGGGACTTGTTTATCGTCATGACACAGCAGTTGTTGCCTTAACTCAGTCACAAGGTTGTGGAGATGGAGGACAAATCGAGCCAAGTAAAGACATGTCTGAGCCAAAGGTGGAACTGTCTGTGGAATTCTTGCTTAATAACGCTCTGAATGGCGACAAAAGACAAAAGTGGGTGTCACGAGGCACTGAGTGAAACCCAAGAGTGCTGAGAAGCACTGAGTTTACAGCTGTTGTGTGTGTACGAACACAAACGTCGTCTCTCAGGCGCACATGTTTTGCCGTGGGCAATGATGATCTCATTTAGCAAAACACACACACACTGACAAACGCCCAAGTGTTGCCCTTTTTAAATAATGCAAATTGTGCTTCCATGAATTTGTTTACATTCTGTTCATCCCTTTCTTTAAGAACTGACCCTAAAACCTGTCCTACCTGTGTACAGTCTACTGCACACTAACCTCCGAAAGGTCCAGTGTGTGTCACTTTTAGGAGACAGAAATTGAACATACTACCCCATAAGTGTGTTTGTGTATTGATTGCCATAGTAAATGGCCAAACGTGTCCCCAACGGCAGAGGCAGACAAACTCTTTTTATTGAGCCGTGGATGTTTTGTGACTCAGTTTGCTTGTACACCTCCATGTTGGCAGGAAAAGCGTCTGGAAAATACCCAGCGTCAGTGCCGGTTTAAAGTGTTAAAATGTTAAAGTGTTGATTATTCTCTCATTTATTTGGTTGGTCTGTAAAATGTCAGAAAATGTTTAAATGTGTTGTTCTGTGTTCCACAAACTTGTTTTAATCACAAAAAAACACAAATGAATCTATGATCAAAATGGTTGACAACATCACAATAAAGGTGTCTAAGATGAAATAAACAAGTTTTAGGTGTTGGGAGTCTGTGATGGTGCTGAAATTGGAATTTAAGGGGAAACTTAAGGAAAACTTACCCTAACGTCCCTTTGACAAATAGAATGAAGGTTCTATAAAACGTCATAGTGTGTCTCAAAGTACAATAATGTTTTACATTGTAGTCCAGTACATTGCTTTCACACCAATAACAATATAGTATTTTCAATAAGAATAATAACAGGTTGTTTATTTATAAATGATTTACTTGTGGATGAAAAATGTAATTTAAATTTTACTGACTTGGTAACATTTATAAAAAAAATTCGCAAACACAAATACTCATTCGAGTCATTTGGAATAATTGGATATATATAATCATTATAGGCACAACGTGGGACATTTAGTAAATTAGGAATCTGCTAGTCTGTGTTTAAACACTGTATTACGTTCACTGAAACAAAAAATACAATTTCCTGTAACTTAGTCAGCATCTATACTGATGTATCTGTAATAACATTATATATTCGAAGCAACAATGAGAAGGCAGACAGCCCAGTGACTCAGTGTTATTTACATTTTCAAAAGTGGAGACTAAAAATATTTGTTCATGTTTTTAATCCAGAGTCTTCAAGCCAGTTTCCTTTGTTTCTCCTTTTTAAGTTTCTCTCTGTCAAAGGTTCAAAAACATGTTTTTCCTCTTCTCTTATTGTCAGTAAAGTTTCCAGACACGTGTGTCTAATTGTGGTTTTATTACTTTTATCACTTCTCCACATCTGCAGGTCTGTCTGTCTGTGGTCCTCAGACTAACTACTGTAGCTCATAACCTACATTCCTCATTATTCCGCACCGTCCTTTTATAGAGATGAAGTGAAACACTGGCAGCCAGCAAACAATTATGTGTTTGGTTTGACAGCAGCAGCCTGCAGTTATAGATGCTATTTTCAGTTCTGCTTCCTCAACGGCCCACGATGAACGAGTGAAGGCACGGGTTACCCCAGGATATGATGGTTCTGAGTGTAGTTGTTGCTGCTTTTCGTGTGTGTAATTTCAGTCTGACGACCACACGGTCACTTAAAGAATATTCCATCATCACCCTCTCTACACGATAGTGTATTTATAGAGTTTTCCCACACGTTCTCGCCCTGCACTGCCAACATGTCGGACCGGTTGTGTAAATTGAGTCATTTAAAAAGTGACAGCGCTTAAGTTATTTTTGTGTAAACCCTCCTCTGTTCTGTAGAATGTGAGAACGTTGTATTCATTGTTTTTGTTTAAACTTGCTTTTAAAGTGAGTGAAGCCCCATCATTCCTCACCAAAGACAATAAGGAGTACTAGTTGGTTTGTTTTTTTGTTACAAGAAAGTTCTCGAGGTTGTCTTTCGGGGAAAGCACAAAGTCTCTTTCCAATTTTATTGGAAGTATTTCTGGATTGAGAATAACATGGTTGTTGTTTTTGCTCCTTCATGGTTCATATGCAGTTATTTTGATGGTGTTGTGTTTGCGCTATGTTTCATAACTGGTGCAGCTTAACTGTGTTTGCATCTTTTCAACTGTTGTTTTCTTTTTAAAAAATGATTTTAAAATCATGATTAATTGACATTTTTTGGGAGTTGTCAACAAACATTTTTGGCTGTTGAATTCCCACAGCGTGACAACATTTTATCAAATAATTGCGTCGGCTTTCGATTTGTATTTTGCGTTTGAGAGTTTGATTCTTCTGTGATAAATCGTGCTGCCCACATAGCTAGTTTCAGTATTCCCATTAGGGGGAGCTTTCTTTTATCTGCATGTGGTAAACATTTTTAAAAGGTTTTTTTTTTTTGTTTTTTTTGATTGTCAAAATAATCTCCACTGTCGCCATATTTCTTGTTCTTCTTATCAGTTACTCTTTGTGCTGCCCTCTAGTGAATGAATTGCTCGACCAATGCCAATATTGGTTTGAAACGGCCAATCTGTTTTTAAAAGCAACACAAATGAGCCAGAAACCAAAATGTATCAGTTGCTTTTGCTTCAATGATGAGGGTTGATTATATTTTGGCGTTGTAAGGAGAAGATGAATGTGTGGTCATGATTTGTCTTCCTAAAGAGGATTGTGGGTGTAGTGTGAAAACTGGCAAATTAAGCGCAATGATTCATGGATTATATTCAGTAACCTTTTACCTTTTTTCTTTCTTTTTTATTTAATGATTCTGAATGAATCACAGAGACTCATCTCATAAATTTGAGTCCAGACTGTAATAAAGATATTTTTGTCCTGACAAACCTCTGGTTCCTGACGTTTTAGACACTCTCTTGTCGTCTTTCACAGATGCAGGGCGTCCAGCAGAGCAAAGACATGACACTCGCCAACAACCGGACCCTGGCTGAGAAGAACCTGGACCTGCAGCCCAGACTGGAGCACAAGAAGGAGCAGCTCACTAAGCGCTACAGCTGTCTGCAGGAGCGCTTCGAGTCCTACCAGCTTCGCAAGTCCACGCTCGGTACGGGCAGCATTTTTTATTGATCAGTCTCTATCTTGAATTTTTAATGTTGGTCGGCTCTTTGAGAAATTGGAACACACTCTTGTCCGTGAAGTCATTGACAACTGATACATGAGAAAGTGAACACAGCATAAACCTTAGATAATGTAAAAAAAACACAGACACATACCATACAATCTGTCTGATAATGACTAAGCAGTTTAACATCAGTGCTCAACATGACTCAGTTATAATGTCACTGCAGCTTTTTCTGATCCTTTAGGGTTTCATAAATTTCTTTTTCTGTCCATACATCTAATCCAGAGTTTTTGACTGTTGTCGTACCGTGTTGTTTTCTATCTATAAAGCAGATTAGAGTTGCGACTAACGATTATTTTCATAATCCATTAATCTGGCGATTATTTTCTCGATTAATCGAGTAATCGTTTTGTCCATAAAATGACAGAAAATGTTGAAAAATGTCTATCAGTGTTTGTCAAACCTGAAAATGATTATCTTTTCAAACGTCTCGTTTTTGTCCTCTTACCAAAATAATTCAGTTTGAATGATTTCTTTGTTAAGTGGAGCAAACAAACCAGAACATATTCACATTTAAGAAGCTGAAACAATCAGAAATCTTGTTTTTAGCAGCAAATTTGAACTTGTGACAAATTTTTCATTATAATTTTAATGTTAAATTTCTGTCCGATTGTTTTAAATCCTGAGTAAATTCCTAATCTGAATACTTCTGGAAAAATCCATGGGGTAAATCGCCTGCTTTACAGTCCTTCAAGAATGTAAATAATAATAATAGAATAAAATGATCCATGATACTGTATATAATGATCATATATATAAATACAAACATTGTATACTAATCACCAGTGTGTGAACGTTTGTATTGAAATATGAAATAAGTATAGTATAAGTATCACTTCAATTTCACAGCTTAAACATAATTGCTGTACAGTAATTGCAATTAAATGTAATTTTATCCACCTCACTTTTATCCACCTTTCAGAAGTTTAAATTGTATAATCAATTGTGTATCACGAGTTCAGTTCAGAGTGATCCTCTTCGATAATTTGTTAACCTTTTTTTTCTGTCATAAACGGTGACCTTGTAAGGACCTGTAGTCCTCATGGAGACCAAAACCTGGTCCTAATGAGGGGGGAACCTCATTTCTTAAAGAACTAGTTAAGGTTTAGGGCTAAGATTTGAGTTGTGGTTATGGTTAAAGTTAGGATCAACGCCGTGTTTATGCTGCCTGTCAGAGCTGTGTAAATGTGTGTAAACGTGTGTGTGTGTGTCATTTTTTTTGTTCCGCACATTGTTTTGTTCTTGTTCTGTGTGACCACAGAGACCTGTTTCACCAGTTCCCACATTTTCCGTAAAAGCCTGCAGCGGCCGTGTTACCAGACGCCCTGTCATAGTTGTACTGGTCATGGTGTCGAAGCTTCTCCTGCTGCTGCTGATTTCTGTTCAGTCTGTTTTAGAACTCCACTGCAGGATATGAAGCAGACCAGACACACCTTCACAGTACTTCCTAGTGTGTGAAGAAGACACTGCGACGATACTTGTGACCTTGTTGACACGCCGGTTGCCAAGCAACCCTCTCAAAATAGCACAACAGCCATTCACGACTCTGCTACTCTGATAAAAAGTTTGACTTTGACTCCTTTCATCGCAAGGATTGAGGAATCTGAGAGCAGCTTGTTTGTAAAAACTAAATTCAAAACAAATGTGAATGTATATTGATTTGTTTATCTTAAGTGCGTTCTTATAAGACACAGAGAAAATAAGATACAAAGATGACTACGCAGCGTCTACACTCTCACAAATTCATAGTGATAGTTCTCTAGGAAGAAACGGCAAAACAAGAAAATTGGACATTAAATTGGATAAAATATTCTCTTTCTATAAATGTAAAGAAAATCTCATTCTAAAAAAACCAAAGATCAAAATAAATCAGGTATCCTCCTTTGGGCTTTTTGAAATGTACAAATGAGTTATTCTCCATATACAATAAATGGTATAGGTATAATGTATAGGGTTATGATGCCAATTAATAATAATAGAAATGGTAATAATAATTATAAATGTAATTATATAATGATTACAAAATAAGGAGAATGAAATGGATGATTAAAGAAACACACTTCTTTGCGGAGATTGATGTAAATATTAACCTTTTTCTTACTTTTCTGTGTAAATAAATAAAAAGATAATGTATGTAAAAGTAAAGTAGTAACTCACAAACGTATAAAATCAGTGTTGTGCTTTTCATGTTCAAAGTACACAACCTTTTCACATTTACATAAATACAGCAGTAAATTAGATTCAACACTTTCCATACAAAAATTATGACATTTTGTCATTTAATTATAATATGTTATAAATTAACATTCAAATGTAGTTTTCTAGTCAAGTCCGTAATATAAATGGTGTTTCACACCACGTTTGAAAATGTATCGGTATAATACTGTATACAGCTAATCCAGTGAACCTTTGCGTTCTGAAGCAGTGAGTGGACAGTCCAGTCCACGGTCTCAGTCAGGGGAGTCCATGCATCAGTGTGTTGTTTTGTTTGTGGTCAGCAAACGGTGGCTTTTGTCAAATGTAGGTTACCCGGTGTTTTTGCCCCCTCCCCCTCCTCCCCCCTCCTCTGCCTTCTGTGCACTTGCCGCCCTACTTGTGTATTTGTTGTAGATCAGCTGGCGGAGAGTTGAGAGCAGAGGGGGGAAACATAGACGTTTGACCCAGATAGAGAATGTTAACATTAGTGTAGTAGCTTAGTGTGCCCCCCCCCCACCTCTCTGCTCCATCCTCCATCCTTCTTCTGGGAAACATGTGGCCTCTGCATTACCCTTCACTGTCCATTAGGCTCTGGAGGCCAGAGTGGCATGACTCCACAACCACCACCTCCACCCACTGACTCTGAGAACAGCAGCACCACAGTGGGCCATTGTGCTGCCAGGCAAGCTGCTGTATAACAGCCGGAGTGGGAGAGAAGAGGGAGGGAGGGAGGGAGTGACCAGCAGGCTGGGAGACAGAGAGAAAGACAGGCCAAAAACCTCTTTTCCCCCCTCAAGGCCTGTACACACAAGAACAAGTTTAGTAGAATACACTAAAGTTTTTTATTGTATCTCCAAATACCACCGTTGTGTTTTTTTCGCATATACAACTAATGGAGGGCTACACGGTGGTATAGTGGTTAGCATTCTCGCCTTGCAGCGAGAAGACCCGGGCTGTTTTCTTCTGATGAGGTGATTTTAGGATATAATATTTTGACTTGTGCACTGAATAATTGCACTCTGTTGTCGCATGAATACACATTAAAGTACATTAAAGTAATTACATTGAGCACATTTTATTTATATTAGTCATATTATTTTTACTAATTATGCACCAGATTAAAGAGATCCTAATTTTATACCATTTGCAGCTGTAGTTCTGTGAAATTCTCTTTCATAACCTAGAAAAATTGGTATGGAAAATGAAATATCTCTAAAATTAATTAAAGCTTTATTTGCACATTCCACACCTTCTTCTCCAGTTTTGGTGTATATTTGTGGCAATGTTACAGCGCCACATACTGGCCTGGCATATATACTACAGAAGTCAGAGACATTTTGAGCGGTTTATGCACGTCTACGTAAGAACCTTTCAAGAATGGAAACTAAAAAGGTCGTATAGGGAACTTTCTGTTTCTGTGTAAAGTCCTCGGTGTCACATCAGAGGTCAAAGTGTATTCATTTACTAAATGGCCGTCTCATGATCTCCAGGTCCCCACTGACTGTGTGTGTTGTGAGCGCGGCTGGTTCCTTGCTCAGCCAGAGAATCGCAGCTTTGTGTGGAGGAGTGCTGTTGCTGATAAGCCTGACAGTCCGCCCTGTTATGGAAAGAAGGCGAGACACAGGCGAGGAATGAGAGTTCACTCAGAGAGAGAGAGAGAGAAAACTCTCTGTTCGAGAGCGAGAGTGACGCTGCAGTCTTTAGAGGGTTTTCAGAGCCAAGAATTCAGAGATAAATCACACAATTTGACAGACATTTTCTGTCTTGTTTTTAGAATCGTCCCACACACAAGAAAAACATGTAGCCAGCCTGATATGTTTATACCTGGAACTGTTTCTTCCAGTTCCTGGTAAGTTAGCTGGAAGTGTCACAACAGCAAGACAAAGGTGTGTGAAACTCTACCTGTGCCCTTTGAATACTTCATTGGTGTGATCATTACAGTTGGGGGCATGTGGAGGCATATTCTTTTTTCTTTTTTTTAGACAGCTGGGAAGCGGCCGTGAGCTTTGTGGTTGTGGGAAACGCTGCCTGAAGCTGACGTCCGGGGAAAGGATTGAAGTGTGGCTCAGGCCAAACCTTTTGTCAACACCTTATTCTCGTTGTTTGATCTATTAAAATGTATTGTTTGTCTTTCTCACACGTCATCACCATCACTCATCCCCATGTTTTGTTAAAGTATAGAAACTGTGTTGGAGGACAGTCGTCACAGAGCTGTGCTGTAACTGTACGAGTCATTTCTGAGTCATTTGTAGCGGACGATGTTACAGCATTAAAATGAATGATGGTGACGTGTTTATTGTCTCCTGATAGCAATCGAGGCTATTCTTGATGATGACATTTAAGGGGCTTGACAAAAAGCTAACAACCATTGTTTTAAACCACACTGAACTTGCAAATGGGCCCCAGAGTGAAAAAAATCTCTAAATGCCACCCATGCGTTATTGTGTATACAACCAAGATTTCATGGCCCCACCTCATTAATCCAGGTAGACGTCAATCTTCTTGGTGTTTGGACGTCTTTATCTCCATTTGTGGTTTACTTCTGTGGTAGTGTTGCCTCTTACAGGTCTGGCCATATATTCTACAGTGTTTATAGCTGTTTTTGGGGGAGGTTTGTGTGTAAGAAGCCAAAATGAGAAGAGAAATGTGGACAGCACAAGGTTTTAATCAAAACGAAAGGAGTACAGTATTTTTATGTGAACAAAAGAACGTAATTAAATGTAATGAAGTTATTTTACTAAATTAATTTACCTTTTATAGGCCTGTATTTTTCACTCGACTTGAGAAAAGAACATAACATTTTTGGTATTTCATTATTATAACTATTGATAACCGCGCCAGTTCAGTGTGAAAATTGACAAGAAAAGGGTGTTGATACAGACACTTTTAGTATTTATCACTTTTAAATCATAACAATGGACAGCGAGTGGTAAAAATCTAGGCTGACCTGTATTGAACCCATGTCCCCCCTATGTAAATGCATGGTTCCAGATCTTTGTTTACTGGGTTGCCAAGTACGGGAAGACGCCAAGAATATCAAATCACGTTAGACTGTAATTAGAGATCTTCTATACTGTTGTGTGCTCTGCGTTGGCTGAGGAGCGATGACAGTGCTGTAGTTGAGATGAGTGTCTGGTTTCAGCGTCAGCAGCGAGGGTGTTTGACTTTTCAGTCCTGCTTATGATCACGAACAAAACACACCTCCTCCTCCTCCTCCTCCTTGGAGACACCGGTTTGGTTTCAGTTGACTCAGTAGGGCTTTGCCGGTCCACAGCAAACACAGAGGCGTTCAGGTTGTTTGGATGACTGGAAGGTTTTCCCTCAGCTCCGTGTGACGAGCTCATTAAAACCTGTTATTAGTCACGCATTCATTTCAGCTCAGGATTTGAGTTATTTTTCTTTTCCTGTAGCTGTTTTGTTGACGTTATAGACAATTAATCTAGATTACATCTGTGCTGTTTTCACGAGTTGGTACGCGAGCATCTTTTGAAGTTTGTTTTCATGAAAGAGGCCAGGAGTTGTTATTTTGGCTGGTACACAGATCCCATGATGCATATTTTATTGTAGGAGACATCTTGAGACATAAACGTTGTTATAAATTCTGTGTAGGATATGGCTACTATTCAAAATGGTATCATATCGTAACCGCAAAATAACACTCTGTTAAGCGTAGCATGTGGCACACTTGTTGCACCAGAGTTCGCGAATGTACAGGCATTATATTTAACTCCATGGACATTAAAAGTTCATAAAACATCACTGTCCGTTTCATAAAGCATTCGTTTATTGTGACTTTGAATCCCAGCAATAATTACATGCACTATACTGAATGAATGGTTTGAAAATATTGCAGAATAATAATATTTGTGTTGTTTTTTCTATAGACCACAACTCGGGAAACTCCTCCCTGGACACGTTGCTGGCCCTGCTGCAGGCGGAGGGAGCCAAAATAGAGGAGGAGACAGAGGTAAGCTTGATGATTTTATGTTTCCCAGCGTGTTGTTTTTTTATTATGTACCTGCTTTTCCAGTTCCTGATCCCTACTCCCACAGAGGCATCAGTGTTGTTAAATTTGAGACTGTAGCTGGAGCATGTGGGCAACAGAGCAAACACAGAGGTCACAATTTACATCCTCGCAACAGCTACACGTCACAATACTAGGTGTAAGAGCAAAAATAAATTGCGTATTTTGAGGGTGATTATTTGGACTGCAGCTAATGATTATTTACATTATCAATTAGTTGTTTGCTCCATATCATTTTAGAAAATGTTGATTAGTGCTGGGTTAGGGTTATGTTTATGCCGAGTAAATGGACTCTTTAAGAACATATTTGAGGTGGACTTTAATCCATCAGTGTGTCAATACATAAGTTAATTTAGACAGTATAGACAGATGTGGAAAAACTGTGAAACCAACATAGGTTTCAGGCACTTTTTTTACTATAAGATAAGAGCTGAAATGTTAAGTTACGCTAAGAAAGATGATATGCTCAACAAGTGTACAGTTTGTGCAAAGTACTTATGGTGCAGGGATTTGTATTATATTATGTGACGGAATAATTGTTACATAATGGAGAATGCAGGGTTTTCTCTGTCAGACTGATCATGATGAGATATATATATGTATATATATATATATATATATATATATATCTCATGATGAGATATATATATGTGTGTGTATATATGTATATATGTGTGTGTATATATGTATGTATGTATGTATATATATATATATATGTGTGTGTGTATATATATGTATGTGTGTATATATATGTATGTGTGTATATATATGTATATATGTGTGTATATATGTATATATGTGTATATAGGTATATGTATATATGTGTATATATGTATATATATGTGTATATGTATATATATATGTGTGTGTATATATATGTATATATATGTATATGTATGTATATATGTAAAAGAGAAGTTAATAGCACAATGATACATCAAGTTCTGCTCGTTTGTCCACATCAGTCAACACACTTCTTTTGATTGATCATGTTCGACTGCTCCGGTTTCCAACTTAATACAACTTGACAATAGAGGTAAAAGAAAAGAGGAACACTTTTTTTGTTGACATGATACTGAATACAGAGTCAACAATGTACTGTCAATATAAAAAAACGAGAAGGAGAAAGAATTGGAAGGCAGTGATGCAACATCATCTACCTTTAAACACAGTAAACAAACACGTCGTTTACTGTAAATTGTCATTTAACCATCACGTAATTATAAGTCGTCTTTCCGGACTGTTGTCATGTATTCATCTTGCGGTTAGACTCTTACATAAGTGTCACACAGGGTTTAGTGAAACTAGATGAACAACAATGGAACATCAGCGGTGCTAAAAAGTTTTGTCTAAAGCAATAATAGCCGGGTTTCTCTATTGTGCGGAGATGTTGACCTGTTGTGTAACCACATTCTCACGTAAGAACTGTGTGACGAAGTGAAGATAATTGACTGGAGAAACAGGAGATCCTCCATCTAGGCTTTGTCACCTGTGTTTTACAAAAGAAATTGACCTGGTTTTTTTTAGCGTAGATATCTCATAATATTTTAGATTCCAGTATTTTCAGTGTATTGTCACTGACTTTGACCTTTGAGAAACGGCTTTATATTGACCTTTTCTCAACACAGTGTTACTGTAAAACTGTTAAATTCTTCTTTCGTCGACAGAACATGGCTGACTCCTTCCTGGACGGCGACATGACCCTTGACGCCTTCATCGACACTTATCAAAATAAGAGGAAGTTGGCCCACTTGAGAAGAGTCAAAATCGAGAAGCTTCAGGAGATGGTGATGAAGGGCCAGCGTCTCCCTCAGGTGTCGGTTCCCAGCTCCCGATCTCAGGACGTGTCGGCCGCGGCCTCCCTCCTCAGCGACTCCAGCAACGGCTCCTCCCCTGTCCCTCAGCCCAGGAGGAAACCCCCTCTCCCTCCTTCACAGCCAGCCCCGATTCTAAATCCAAACCAAGCATCGACGGACGCACCTCTGCCTCCCGTCTTCTACTCCACGTCGCCATACCCGCCGATTCCTCCTAGGACAGGCCAGCCTTACCCCGGTGGCTCCTCTGGCTACCCTACTCACTTCCTGTCTCAGTATCCCCCCGCGTTGCCGCAGAGGCCTCCACCTCGCATGGCCCCGCAGCCTGGCTTCATCATGCAGTAGATAAAAAGCAGTTTCCCCTCGGAGGAGGATGCAGCGCGTGTGTCGTGGACTATTTCACCGCTGGGACCCCTCTGAGGACTGGGTTTCTTTGTCGTCTGCCTTTTCGGATTTAATGACCAATTCACGACAGAAGAGGACAGACCCTGGGCTGGCTGGTCTGGTCATGTTCAACCGAAGCAGATCTCAAATCATCTCTGCACTCTCTCATTCCCGTCATCGACACTCCCGACAAACCTCGACTCTCCCTTCAGGGAAAGCACCCGACGCAGGCTGCTGTAGCGACACCAGTGTCGCTCTTCACTGGGTCACTGAGCCTGGACTTTGTCATTTATCAGCACTTTGTTGTCTCCAGGCTGTGCCCTCATGCTCTGCTGGGCCTGTGACTCAGAGTCTCCGCTCCCTTCAACCTTCAAGTTCCTCCAGCTTTCAGGGAACACTAAAGTCACTCAAATACAAAAAAAAAAAAAGGGTTCGATTTGTCCTTTTCCATCTGCAGCGTACTCCTCTTAACTGGTATTGTATATGCAAACAAAGAGAGACCCTGATTACTGTGCAGTTCTGATGAAAAAAATCTCTCCAGGAATATATTCAGGCGGACTGCATCTATGCTGTGATTTATTCTACTTTTTTCCTCCCTCTCTTTTTATTAATATATAAACATTCACAAGGTACATAGAGATATTTGAATTTTCAGCAACTCTTGATATGATTATAGTACTAACGGAGTTATGATAATAATAGCCAGGATAGACTGATTCACGTGTAACGGAGGGCTTTGGTTAACGTTCTAAAGAGAGTCCAGACCCGCCTGGTTCCAGATGGCCCTGACTCTCGCACTCGGTCCGTCTCTGGGCGGAAGTCTGAAGCACGTTGGAAGACGGAGAAAGATGATCAGTGGCTGAAACTAAAACAAATCACCAAGCCTTTTTTCGAAGCCTTGCCTGAAATGAAGGATTTGTGCTTAGCCATACAGTTCAGATGTGTGTCGTTTGTTCAGTGTGGGTTCCTGTTGTGATGCAAACACTCCTTTTTTTTTTTTGTTTTAATGATGTATGTTGTCTTTATCGCCCTCTGTTGGAATTGGAAGTTATGCCAAACAGATCTTTGGATCTAAGGCTACATCCATGCTACGTTTGTTTTGTTTTTTATTTAAAAACACTTACAAGTTCCGGCGTTTAAGAGAACTCCAGAATGTAGAAGTTCACTTTTAGTTAGATAAAATCAACCCAAATGCTGCTCGTTCACTTCGAAAGCAGCGTCAGGCGTCGCCCCCAGCGCCAGGGCCAGTCGAGTCAAAATACGCTATGCAAAAACACAAACAAGGTGCTAGCCAAGCAAATCACATCTATGCGTTCAACACTACACGGCCTAAAAAAAGAGCCCTCGTACGAGGTTGTTCTCCCCGTTACTGATAATTTTTGTAGAGCACTCTTGTATCTCTTCAGAGCGTAAAAATCTTTTACTGATAATTTTTGTTTGGGGGGGGCGGGGGGGCAATCCACTTTAGCAACATTAGCAACATCGCCATAACCTCTGTTGGCGACCTCTAGCATTAAGCATCAGCCCCTCCCACTGTCAAAGTTCTCTGTGGTACGAAAATCTTCATTAACACTTTGCAGTTTCACCTTCTCGTCAGTCTCCTTACAAATTCTTTGTTGTTTTCTCTCTAGTAATGGTTTCTGAAACCAAGCAAACGACCACAGAGGAGAGAGAGCGTGTCCGCTTCCCATTTTGCCTGGTGCACCTGAACGGTCACGTGATGTCGTCAGGACGTAGGTTATTTGAATCCGAAAATGTGGTTTTTAATAGAAAACGTATGAGTTTCTGTACACGGATAGAACTACAACAAATAAGACCAATGACCTGGATGATGTATTCCGAGCGACGGTAGACGCTTCAACACATTTTCTTGAGTTGTAGATGGAGATCTAACGACTTTTGGGAGCTCCGTTGAGCAAGTCGACTTAAAATGGTGGTCGAATCAAAAGACAGCTGTTGTTGCTTCTCTGTTGTCGTCCCATTAATCCCGCCTCTAACCCAGCGCGGGTTTGCGATTGGTTCCCTTGGAAATCAAATCGCTGGCAGACTCGGCTGAGTTCACCCAGGTTAGGAAAACATGGTGGTATGGATGTAGTCAGTTCAGTTTTCTGCAACACTGAGCACCAAAGATTAGCCACACCATGTTATGTTCTAACTATTCAGCTGTGGTCCTGTTTTGTTGTTTTGTTCTATGACGTGAAACCATTTCGTAAAAACTTCCGTTGACTCTACCGTTGTTCCTTTCTAACGTATCTGTTTGTGGTTTCTGAGCTGAAACACTTTTTTCTAACTAAGTGAGCCAGATTTCTCCCAGAGGAACTTGTCTAGTTTTAAAGTCAGTCGGTTTATTTTCTTGTCCTGGTTTTGCTGTCGCCGTGCACTGTCGACGAGCCACGAGTGCCTACATTTGAAGTGACGTGTAACGGCGTCCTGCTGATCACTCCCGCGTCGTGTCGTGTTTAGCCGCCACCAAGCATTTATTCTCTTCCTCCTCCCTGCCACTGATGTTCCGCCGCCACCAGACAGCTGAGACGAAGAGTGCACCGTGTGACTCGGTCTGTCAGGTTTTGCTCTCGCACTAGAAGCAGAAAGGCCAGAGTGGAGTGAACGTGTGCATGTGCCAGAAAAGACGAGACACCCTCAGGCCGTTTGCCTAGTGGTGCTGGTGCTAATGCTTCGCCTCCGTTCTTCCTCCTCTGTGCTGAAACTTGCCTGAGGTGAATTCACACATACCCCCTCTCTTTTCTTTGTTTGTTTGTTTGTTTGTTTGTTTTACTTGGATAAAAAAACAGGGCTCTGAAATGTTTAGCATCATATATCTCAGTGACGGTGATCGTGTTTCACCTCAAGGCAAAGACGTTGACCACAGAACGGACGGAGCATATGGCAAAGCCACGAGAGGGAGCAGGAGCTTTTATATAAACCAGCAGTTGTAATAACTAACATAGATAATTGTTTTGTGCATGGCCTTTGCTCTTTGTGTTCAGACTGAAGATTCTTCTCTTCAGAACTCCCCCCTCGTTTTTTTTTTTGTTTTTTTTTTGCTTTAGCCATTCGAGCTGCTTTTTACATTTGAACTGATCCACTGTATTTGTGGTTTTATATGTGGTTGGTGATATTTTCAGTGTAATGTTGTAGGTAAATTTACTTATAATGAATGTGTAAGTGGAGTTTAATGCTATTTTCAAGTTCAATAAATCTCACATTTTTGTATTATTTTGTTTTGTTTTGTTATTATGACACACTGAACACATCTCATGCCTCATTGTTTAATTTCTTCAGGATGTAGTTTACACCCAGTCTGTTTTTTTAGAGAATGCAACAAGACTGCCACCTAGTGTTCGTGGCTTGGAAATGAATTTAAGTTTTCACTTTTGTTACTGTGAAAAGTAACCTGACAATAATTTAATGTTGGCCTAAGAGCATTTATAAGCAGTACGTGCTTATAAATTCATATTTAAATATCTTCCATTATATTTAATTTCTTTGTATCAATGGTGCAACATGACAGTTCTACTCAATAAATGCGCAATCCCTTAAAAGAGCTTTTGTTAAGGATTCTGGTACATGGCTCAGGACAATGCTTTGACTTCCATGTACATGGAAAGCCTAAACAAAGCCTTATCCTTAACCTTAAATGTAACCAATTAATGCATAACCCTTACCTTAACCAAACCCCAATTTATATATTGGCTCTAAACCTAACCAATTCCTCAGAAATGAGGTTCTGCCTCATTCGGACCAGGTTTTGGTCTCTCCATGAGGACTACTGGTCCTGACAAGGTCTGTGTTTATGCCAGAAAATGTCCTAAAGAGATATTGAATATAAGAACATATATATAATTTATACACACACACACACACACACGGGTATATGTCCAAGAAACATGTGTTTTGAATAATGCTGCATTCAAGACCCATTTAAAGAGCAGGAAAAATGATTCACTGACATGGAACACAAAGAAAATAGTGACTCATGTGGGTTATATATTATCTTAAAATATGCACAAAATGTGCATCATTATCATTTAAAGGCAGCACATTCACTACAAATGGGTCACTGAGAGAGTTTGTTCCACATTAGAGGTTCTGTTTCATGAGAAAAAACAAAACGAAACAAAAACAACCTTCAGTACAGAAAAGTGGCTGATTTTAATCTTGTTCTAATCAAATCCAAACAACTGTATTTAATAAACCTTTCACATGAACGCTTGAAGCACTTTTTTAAAGATGAAAACTCATGAAAAACATTAACATATTGTGAGACTTAATGTTTGTCTTGGACTTGGGTATAGTACATATATTTTAGAATTCTACTTTAAAACTGTAAATTAAGTATTTTAACCTTTTCATATTGTCTTAAGGTACAGCTAGTATCTTTAAAGAATCAATTTAAGACTTTATTAAGTTTAAACCCATAAAACACCCACCCAGACACTCAAGGGTTTAATAATCCCATTTTCATTGATATTTGTTTGGACAGTTGCTCTGATTTCAGGACTTTTTCCCCTTTTTATTTGTCTGTCAAATTACTTTTTTGTATGGCTTTCTTCTATAATACAACAATTGTGTGTGTGTGTGTGTGTGTGTATTTCCCTAGATTTCTACACACTATGTCAGATATGGAACAATTAACAATTGATATAATGTGTGTGTATATATAGCTTTGTCATTGAGTAAACAGTAACCCCTATTGATTTAGATATTTTAGACTTGTGCTTTCAAACGTAAAAAATATTTTTTATTATTATTTTCAGTAGTAGTATTCAGAGGGGGTGAAAAGGGTTGTTGCGACTTTCCAGCCCTTTAACGTCGCTTGAGAGGAGATAGGTCCTGTTTGTTTGTATGACGCGCTGCCGGTACAGAGGAGCACACTCCGGTTAAGCAAGTTTCAGGATGTTTAATGATAAACACAACAGCTACTACAGCGGCTATTTCGAAATACACACACAGGTAAGATGTAATACGTGCACTGTTTGCGTATGTGTATCGTAGCTGAACATAAAGCGGTCAACAAATATTACAGCTACCTGACTCTCCTCTCTCCTCCCAGTGCAGGTGATTCAGCCCCTAATTATAACCTGCTACGGTGCCCACGTGACCCAAACCCCACATATCACCGTGGCAACCATACCAAGCAAATCAAAGCCCAAATAATCCCCCGCAAGCAATGTGTGGCTCCTACAAGGGTTATAATATCAGCCTATTGGCCACAGAAATCCCCGTATCGGTCAAGCTCAATTAAAGAGCCGCGTAATACGCTGCATCCACCGCTAGAGGGCGCCTGCACGCCGTGACGACAGCTGTGTCTGCCAGTGAACACCCCCCTGACCCACGTGTTACGTTTCCATAGTCACGTCACATCGGCTCCACCACCACCACCACCATGTTGTAGGAGGAAATCCACAGCTGCTCCTCACTCACTGTCAGATTAGACTGTAATCCGGGCGAAGGAGGCGGAGGAGGAGACGCTGTCAAGTCGCGCTGTGCATCTCTGGGAAAAACTCTGGCTCTTTTTAAACTCACTGAACAGACAGAGAGAAAAAAATCTTTTTTTAATCACTGCTTTCTTTCATTTTTGATGTCCAGTCCGTGGCCTGTGCACAGAAGATGAAACGCCACTCTTCCTCGGCTCTCTTTGACTTAACGTCAAGATGTTAGCCGGCTAACTAGCCCAAAAAAGAGCAACTAAATCGGATTAGCTGCTGACAACAGCCTCTCCCTCTACGTCCAGGTATTTTTAGCTGCACTTAGGAAGGCGTAATAACTCGGCAAACTTTATTTATTTTTCTTATTTTATTTTATTTGTATAGCAGAATCAAGAATACAACTTTGTTTGGGTTTTATTTACTCGCTAGCATGAGTGTTGTTTCGAGCTAGCGACTTAATTAGCTCCTTTAAAACCACATCAAGAGCACGAGCCACTGAGCCAGCGTGTGTGTGTGTGTTGGAATAAACCTGCTGCCTCCGTAAAGCAACAACAGCAACGACAACAGAGACAAGACGGAGGCGCTAGCTCGTCCTCGGGCTAGCTGGCAAGACAGAACTGTCCAAGACTTGTGAACCTCGGAAGATTTGATAGCCGCCGGTGGACGCGAAGATGTCCGGGAAGGACAAAGACAAGCAGGAGAAGCAGTCCACAACAGAGCGGCTGGTAAAAGGTGAGTGTTCTTTATACAGTGTATGCATATATAATATATCAGTGCCGTTTTCACACTAGAGTGTGGGGAAAAAACGCCACCACCTGTAGCGTTTCCAGTCGCAATTTCATCTCCAGCAGACGTTTGATAGAAGTAGAGGTAGACAGCGTACTAACATTGTCCTCATTCCACCAAATGTAAGTACTACTACTTTGCGAACTGCAGCGGATAAAACCGGTTATTACAATTACAGTACACAGCTCAAATCAATGAAGAGAGTCAAAGACAGGGGCGTAACTGTAAGTGGGCAGGGCTACACACGAAAACGTAACGTAAATTATTTTTTCAATTCCCGCAAACATGTCATCATTTCAGTAAATGTCACACGTAACGCCACAAAACGTCTTTAAACGCTTTAGTTCATATGCCAGGCCAATCAGTGCGCATGACGCTGTAATGCTGTGTTTACGCCCATCGTGTCTGTCACGTCAGGGTCTCAAACTCAAACGACCTGGGGGCCACTGAGTGTCTAGTTTGGTCCAGTTCGGGGGCCAGTTAG
This sequence comes from Solea senegalensis, assembly GCF_019176455.1. Classification (NCBI taxonomy): domain Eukaryota; kingdom Metazoa; phylum Chordata; class Actinopteri; order Pleuronectiformes; family Soleidae; genus Solea; species Solea senegalensis. The sequence goes on along the minus strand of NC_058025.1, from coordinate 3,195,372 downwards.
GTGGAAAAAAAGATATCGAAATAACATTATTTAAGATGATATTTCACATGATTTAAAAATAAAAGTGGCTAGCCAAAGATACGTTTGTGTATCTGACTTCTCAACTGAAGCGGTGAATTTACTCCTAGTTCCAAGTATCACTTGATTTTCACATGTCAGCAACAATGGCAGATTGACAGTGAAAGTGTGTCTACTCTAGAGCAGCATCACGTAAAGAGAAGATGATAATATGACAATAACAGACATTATATATGTTAAAATATGTACGTAATCGTAGAATGGCGCAATGAAACTGGCAGCAACTGTGAAACATGGTTATTTTCTGGTGAGATCTTGCAAACTGTTACTTAATCCTGGTCCTGTGGACCAACTGCTCTGCATGTTTTAAAGGTTTCCTTGCTCCACTACACCTGATTCAAATAAATGGGCAGTTATTGGGCCGCTGCAGTGCTTGCTGATGCGCTGACCATTTGAATCAAACATGTGTTGGAAAACATAAACCCAGCACCAGGATTGAGTTTTAAGTTGATTTGTCTTCAAAATAATCTTGGAGACATTATTTGAAGGTTGGACGCCAACATTGTGTTGCTATAAAACGAAGTGAGGGAAGCATATCATACGTCACATTAGTGCAGACCATCCCATCAATCCTTTTCAATCAATACAACCCCTCAAGGTGGCCTTCCAATTTGTTCTCCTGCCCATTGTTCTCACCAGTAGTTTCTCGGGCACTGTGCAGTAGAGTAAACAAAAGATTACATATTTTTACCACCTACTCAAAACAGAGTGTCGGTGAAGGTTCTCGGTCATGCAGGTCATAGTCATCTTAAGGAGTTAGCTGTCGGCAACTGGACTTGCTTGATTTTAGCTGAAGACGTTTCACCTCTCATCCAGGAGGCTTTTTCTCTACGGAGTTCCCCCTACAGTTTCAGAGTACATATTTTTCACATTTCACACTACCGTAAACATCTATTCACCCGTTCTCTACCTCTTTATCTTCACTGTCGTAAAAACTTGACGCTTGTGTGTGTGTGTTGTGCTGTGAAGCAATTCATGTTTCTTGCGACACCTCCTGATTCTGAGGACTCCAGGTTGGCGGTTCTGAACTTGGTGGTTTTCCACTAGCGGACAGTAGGGGGAAGTGGAGACGGCAATGTCCCTGTAACAAGACATTTAACGTCACAATGACTCTGAAGCTGTTAAAATTTGGGTAAATTTAACTCAAGCAAGCCCAGTTGCCTTCAGCCAATTACTGAAGATACAAGAGCAGAGCATGATTAGCACCTTTGTACTGGTGCTAAACCAGCTCTGCACCACCTCCTATATCTAACAATGTGTGCCTGACCACCAGGGTAGGGTAGGTATCGCAGGTCCATCTCAATATTTTTCTGTACAAAACCTCACGTTGCCTCATGTCCAGTGGACATCTTCCAACCATATCACCCCCATCCCTAGTCAGTTCCAGAGGAACCTCCCTCTTTACCAGTGGATGCTCGGTTACTTGCGGCTTTGACTTTTTGCTGACTGAATTTCACAGAAGTCTCCCCGTCCTCATCCACCGCTATAATATGTAACATGTCACCACAAAAGGCGAGAAGACGTTCCTATATCGGTGCTCAGTCTCCTTGACATTTAGGTTGGATGAAATCTGAATTCGTGAGGCAGTTGCTCGCTCACAGGAATACACTACGTCTGCTCAGGTTACCAGCAGAGCTTGACAAGATGGATTCCTTCACACTGAGGTCGTGGTTTAATGGACACGCAATCCACCATTTGTTGTGTCTGCTGAAACAAGATGGGACATGTGGGTCCAAGTCTGAGGCCGCTCTCCCAAGTGAGAGAGCCCCAACCCCACCTCCGCCACCTCCACTATTACTTAATGCCAACGCAGCCCACATCCTTGTCTGTCCGCAAGGGCACTGGGAGAGTGTCCTGCCAGGACACAGGAATGCTGAAGTGTGAGCCAGTAGGGAGAGGGTGAGTTAATTGTGGAAAGAATCTCCCCAGTGATGTTCCCAACATGGACAAGCCACATGGTGGAGGGAGAATAGGATGTAGAAGAAGACTGGAGAAATTCAGACAACGCCGTTTTAGGTCCAGATCCTGAACCATGAATTCAAAAGATTTTATCCAAACAAAGATGGGACCTTAAGTGGGTGAACCTTGGTGTGTGCAGTCACGTAGCAGCAGTGATGTTTGTAAGAGGACTTGACCGTTGGTAATAAAGAGTTGGGTTTTTGGAGAAACTAGTTTTGATGAGAGAAAAATGTACAATTATCACCCGGTTCTTCTGAAGGTGCAAGGCAAGAAGAATATGAAGTGCAAAAGGAGGTGGGGCCCTTTTGTTAAAGACACAACTTTTCAATCCAACATAGATCTCAAAAATAATTCTGACCTTTGGAATATTCACGCTGGATTACATTACATTACATGTCATGTCATTTAGCAGACGCTTTTATCCAAAGCGACTTACAATATGTGCATTTCAACATTTGGGTACAAACAACTAGTGTGCAAATACAAAAACACAAAGTTGATGTGACTTGGATGTGTCTGCCTTTGCACACTTTTGAAGGTACGATGTCACCTGCATCATCTCATGAAGACAAAACTTGGCCTGGCCATGATAGTTTTTTCATTTTCAATATGAATTCAGCTGGAAGGAGAATGGAGAATGTATGCCAGTGCTACCACATCACTCAATTTATGAGCAGAGATTGTGATAAAAACCCAAGGCCTGGCTATTTGGCTTGCAAGGTTTTAATGCATTCACTGATAATAAGAGCAATCTGAAGTGGTCTGATCCATTCATCTCTCCCCAGCCGCATCTTTTGTAATTCAATCCTGCCCCTATTGTGTGGATTTTGAAACAATAGTGAACATATTCTAGACGCTGGCTCGTATCACTGTCCAAAACATTATCCTGGTTGGGCAGGATGGCAGATACTAGTGTCTTTGTTTCCTTGAGTCGTTTGTTGTCATGCCAGACGGCGAGGGTGTTAATGCAATGCAGCAGTGGCCCACTGTGTCTGTGGTTTTGAAGAGTTCATCAAACATTAATGCTAATGAGGCCAGGCAGTGTCTAATAATAATAATAATAATAATAATAATAATAATAATAATAATAATAATAACAAGAAGCCAGTGTCAGGGTTGTGGCAGCTTATCATTTATACAACAACTTCTTTTTTTTTCGTCGCTGGATTATGTGTTGGGGAGGGAGAAAAAAAGTACCTGAATGGTTGACTTCACTTTGTCTGCACCTTTGTTTTCTTACAGCCCACAGTGGAGTGTGTTTGGATTGAGTGATGCAGTTTATTGGCAGCCAGAAATTCATTTCTATCTCTGTTTGAACAGACTTTGATTCTACAGGCGAACAGGTGGCGGTGGATGTTTTCCTTTTGAGGAGGATGGAGAGTTCAATGTTTTTGGTATTATTGTCCAGCAAGGATAATTAAATTGAGTAGGTTTTAGCGATGTCTGTTGGTGAAGTTGCATGTTGCACCCTCTAGGGGTGGGAATCACGGGTTACCTCACGAAATGAAACATGATACATGGTCCATGATATCGATACTATCATGAATCAACAATTTTGTGATAATCAATATATTGCAAGACAATCATATTGCGATACATCATGATATCTGTTTAACTGAAAAAAACAAAAACATCTGTGAAAAGTTAAAAGTGCAGGATACATTCACAACATAGAGAACAAAGTGTCTGAAGTCGATGTATTGAACATGGATGGAGCATCTCTTAATGTAGCTTTCACCACCATTACCCGCTGCAAACTCCCTCTTCAGCCAGGTAACTTCCACCCAAGTTTCCCCTCATTCATTTGAGCAGCTTTAATTTAGAACGCCTTCATTTATGAATTAAAATATTGATATTTGCCCTGGTGTATCGATTATAGTATTTCAGGAGGAAATCTGGGCCAAAACTGGCCCGCCAGAATTATTATCCAGCCTGTGTGTTTTTTTTAAATGATTTGACGACAGTAATGCATAATTCACTTTTATTCTGAAAAAAGTATTTTAAAAGCAGTTTTAATAGTCTGTGGCAAACACATCTCTTAAATCTGCCATTTTGTACAAGATTTAATATCTTCGATTAGAAAAAAAAAAAGCTTAGGAAAAATGAATCTGGTTTTGCCTGATGAAGATATGAAGCTTTGGTCCTAGTCCAAATTTACTACTTGCTGACCGCTGATGTAGGAAAACCTATGGTGGAACCTAAGTTGTAGCTTATTTTAGGAAAGTAATGATGTCCTGTATAACTCTACCTCTTCCAATCACTTGTCACCATCATCATCTTCATAATCTTTATCTTGTATTTAGAGTGTGTACACATTGCACAAGTTCATTTTGGGTGTATTTCAGTGGCAGTTTTGCAGCGCCACATACAGGCCTGGTATATATCGGCAGTGTTGAGACTTGTTTTGGTTTTTTTTGTGCGTGAAGACATTTCTTGAAACAATGCCGTATTTGTGGAAAAAAAAATGCAAGGGTGTTGTTTTTATAATTTTTAATTTGGGACTTCCAAAAATAGCATTTTATGGCTCCCAAAACACTGGTTCTGTGTGGATAAACTGCTGATACGATACAAAACTTTGGTAAATTCAGGCCCTAATACTAATTCTGAGTATAATACATGGATCACCCCTCTTGTATATATCCCTTTTGTTAATGGTTGTTGCAGCGCTTCTCTCGTTCCTCTTTGTGTGTCGTCATGTTTTCATGGAGTCTGAACTCTTCCATAAATGTGTCACGGCCTTTCGGTAAACAGCCCATGAATCTGGAAGCCGCTGCTAATTGAGGCTTTACCTAATCTGTTCTTAAGGCTCGTACCTCACCTCAGCGCTCGCTTCGTGGCTGTGCCTCATAGGCCTGGCAGCACTTATTGTTTATTTATACCACACTGGTCAAACGCATGACAGCTTGTTCTCAGCAACGGGCTAGTGAAGGTTTTTCTATTGTGGTCCAGACCAGTGATTCCCAAAGACTGGGTTGCGGGAAATACATTTGTTTGGGTCCCCAAACAAATTTGCCCAACCTATTTGTTAAGATTTATGTGTTTAAGCTTCTGTTACCATCCTGTTTGGCATGAGTACTTCTCATTACCGTAACTCCTATACCATTTGTGATGTCTAGAAAATTCAAAAACCTATGGACTGGCTAGATTCCCAGAGTGTGACCCTGCGTTTTGCTCTATGTCAACTGAGATTGGCACAGCCCCCTCCCCACACCCCTGAAGTGGAGGATAAAATGGTAGAAGACGGATGGATGGATACCGGAAAGTAGAGGAATAGAACTTTGCGCCCATATACTTGTCATTAGGGTAGCCCTCAGGACTTCTGCAGAACGACCGTCCAATCATGGACAAGATTCTCATGTCAACCGGAATCCTTTAATGGTTGAATAACTGTCAGCTATTGAAATTGAAAGTTATCTTCAAAGGAACGGACACAGGCACTCACTTATTGGACATTTTTTGACAATTCTACAGCCATAAAATCAAAATAAATCCAGGTGGCCTGATTATCATGATGCTCATAAGAGGGTTAAATAACAAGAACATGAATTTACGTAATGTCTCTTGGAAATGATTCTGTTAACGGATGATAATTTGTCATTTTTAAAAAAAAATTGGTCCCCATGTTGACAGTTTGGGAAGCTGTGGTCTACCTAAACTCAATTACCTTCATCTGCTACATCAAGTCAAACACCTGCAGTGCCGTTTTTCACACAGTGTCTGCTTTATTATTGCAGCGGCAATGGGGGAAAAAAAAGAAAAGAAAGAAAAACTGTGCATAAAATAATCCGAAGACACGATGCATCTGAACTCTTAATGTATTCCTCGTGTCCAGACTTGTACACAATCCTGAGTGAGAAACGCATTAGGCCGCCTCTCTGCGCTCAGACACTGCATCTCTGATTAGCAAAGCCACCCACACTAAAAAAACTCATTAACGCTTTTCTCTCTCTCTCTCTCTCTCTCTTCATACTGCACTTTGATTTGCTCCGTGTGGGTGTGAAAACATTCTCAGAATGCCTCCTTCTCTCCCGTTTTTCTTGTTCACCGCTTATTATCACACAAGTGCGGCTCATCCACCCAAGCTGATTTACTGTCAGTATTTTATCATACAGTATGCCCTGTTCACTCATCTGTGAATATATTTGAATGATAACAAAAACCATGAGTACAAGTGTTTGATTTGGCATGTTATTTTTGTTTTTGTTTTTTTTAACCAAAAAATATGAGTTATTTTCACTTTTGTCTGTCTCTAGACTAACCATACACCATATTTATTTGGTGTCATAATGCATTTGCTCGTGTCATAACTCTGGCCTGTTATCAGGCATCTCGGGCCGTAATCCCTCTTACCTCACAGTCCCTCCCTGGAAGTGTCGGGGCTTGGATCACACTCTACTATTGTTTTGAATGTGCACAGCTTAGTCGACAAATATCTGCAGCTATGAAGCTGCTGTGACAGCACTGATCTGCAGAGTGGTGCATGGATACAGTGTTAAACTCAAGCCTTTTTTAAATTAAGCTTTTTATGTGCAATTTTCAAAAACTTTCAAGGGCCTTGAATGTTTTTTCAAATTTACAAACTTTCAAGGATTTCAAGGACCTGTGGGAATACAATGACAGTACATTTTTTGGCAGTCAGACTCTTGGTGAATGTGATGAATAGCTCATTATTTAGCAGCCAGTATCTTGTGAATATAGAATAGCACATTATTTGGCAGTCAGTTAATTGGTGAAAATATAGATTAGCTCATTATTTGACAGTCTCTTTGTGAATATATTGAATAGCTCATCGTCGTTCTGTTGATGGTTATGTTTAGAATCTGTTGATGGTTATGTTTAGAATGGCTCATTATTTGGCAGTCAGTATGTCGTGGGAGATACTTAATATTAATAAATAAAATAATTGAGTTAGATCATAGATGAATGAATGAATTGGGTCATAGATGATGAATGAATGAGATGTACAGGATTTTCACTGTCACTCAAGTGAAATATTGATGTTTTCCTTCATTCACGATTAATACAATAACATACAATTCACCTCGGTTGACTTATTGTAGGTGCTTTTAATCCCGATAACTGATAATATCATATATTGTTCCATCGATAATAGTGATAAAGTACTTGCAATTACGTATCTGTTTTTATCGGCTGTTGCATCGATAATAATGATTTGTATTATATTGAATACATTTGTGAAATACACAAAATATTATACATTAGATATTAAAAAATACATAGAATTAACAAGGTTACATTAAAACAAGTCACATAATAATACTTTTACACCTAATTATTTGAGTTATAGCAGAATTTGACCCTATTTATAGTCAATTTCATCATTTCTAATTCAATCATTTCTAATTTTCTAATCCAAAGAAATTAATCAGATATTACTACTGTATTTAAAATCAGGTAATACAGATCATAAACTGTAGATGTTTAATTGTACAATGTATTTGTCACTGTCACTGTCTGAGAATCACAACAATCTCTAAAGAAAACTTTGTGCGAGTCTAGAGAAACAATCTGTTTGCAGCTTTATATCCACATATATCAGATATCTTAGAGATATTGATATATTATGTACGAGCCATATTAATTAGCCTAATATTGAATGTTATACAAAATCACGAGGCCTTTATTATCATTCAGATAATGCTTCTGTGTTCATGAGTGCTAATGTTCTATTTCACCTTTGTTTCATATTAAGCCCCTCAGCTCTTAACTGCTCTTCGGTTCTTTACAGCTCCTCAGTTCTCCCTCTGAATGCTCGATTAGACATTTTTGCAGTTTCACTTGTCACACACTTGACAGCGCTCATGAAGCTTTCAGGTCTCAGCCTCAAAAGCACTGACCTTTTGTGATGATGGTAAAAGGATTGTGTAGGTGGTGTGGAGCAGATTACTGAGTGAGTGAGGGAGGGAGGGTCAAGTGAGGTGTGGGGCTCCTTTTATCGCCTGTCTTATGCATTTTTACACAGGTGTGTGTGTCCCTCTTTAATAGCTCAGTCGATGGAAATATCATCACCTCCTGGTTACGACTTAAGTAAACGCAGTCTGGGAGTCGAGTCGGTTCTTATTCTCAGTTTTCTCTTTCTCATATCACTCGTGTTTGTCTAATGTCCACTTATATCTCAGTGATAACATAGTTATTTGGATAATTTCCATGTTGGACTGCGGTTGACACGATGAACCGTGTTGTTTTTGGCAGTAGATCATGAAAAAGTCAATATTAATGCATTTTTGTACTGCATGTCATGTGATTCTGTTTGGGATTACAGTTCCATATTTTAGTGTCTTTGGGGCTTTATATGTACATAATGTATATAATCAGTTTTATTCGCCAAGTACATAGATGCATACAAGGAATTATTTGCCGGCAGTTGTTGTTTTTCTGGTGAACAAAAATGTAGTAGTATATAATAAAACAAAGTAAGAAATAAGGGACAAAAGTAAATCTTAAGCAAAATGTAATAATGAGTGTGGATGAAAGAATAGTGCAAAATAATGCACTCTACATATACACAAACACACAAATAAGTTCTACTAGAGAATCAGCTGTTTTGAGTAATTGAGTGATGTGTTTTTCTTTATTTGATTACATACTGGCAAATTAGCACCCTTTAAAACAGTCTGTGTTTCTTTTAAAATGTGGACCCACTTTTTAAAGCTGACAAACCTCCAATTAACAATAGAAATGATGACAAGAGTGAGGTGAAGAATATTCAGCTGTAACATACAACTTCATCAAATGTGCTGCTTTATTTTACACACTGCATTTGCCATGGCTTATATTTTGTCATTTTGCTTTGTTACACAAAATAATCTCCTTCAACACACCTGTTGAGCTCGACCCAGTTTCTGGGAAAGGACTGCTTTTAAGTTTCCAAAATTAGCTTTTGCAGAATAGCCTTAGATTTACAGATGGGCTATTTCTGAATTACTTTTGACACTAGAGAAAAAATATGATTCTTTGGGGGATGTTGTTGATGAAGATCGGGGATGATAACACCCACAGGAAGTCACACAGATTTAAACTTCCATTCCCAGGCGGCTGGGTCTCAGAGTTTAAAAAAAACAAAAAAAAACCCTCTCCCTCCTGTTACCCATTTATCATGACATATGATGTTGCTTTCTTTTCGACCCTAGCTGTGCCATACCCGCCACAACATAAGCTGACTACGAAAGAGCTGTATGAAAATGGCAAACCCAACGCGGAGCTGCTCCGCAACCACCTTGTCAAGGAGGGCAGGGTCGAGGAAGATGCGGCTCTGAAAATCATCAATGACGGGGCCAACATCCTGCGCCAGGAGAAGTGCATGTTGGAAGTGGAAGCACCAATAACAGGTACGCTGGTAGATGCCTGCTGGACGTCCAGGAGGTTGTACATTTATAAATTTAGGTATTGCTGTTTGTCCAGATGCGGGTTTGTATGTACCATAACAAAAAAAGAGCCTGCAGATGTCACAATACAGTATTAAAAATCTGGCTTTTAATGAGAAATGTATTCATTTGTGTTTTTGTCTTTTGGCAGTATGTGGTGACGTCCACGGACAATTCTTTGACCTTATGAAGTTGTTTGAAGTCGGTGGGTCACCCAGCAACACACGCTATCTCTTCCTCGGTGACTACGTAGATCGAGGATACTTCAGTATTGAGGTATGGTCATATTTTATTCCTTCCTATATTTATTAAGTACATTCTTATTTTCAAATTGTATGAAAAAAAGCAACGCTAATTACATTAGTACAGCCCTACTAGAAACAGGCCACATGTTAATATGTGGTAATGTAAGAAAGCAAATCTGCCAATGGGGTAAACAAATTTTGCTTGGCTAGAATAATTAAAACTTGGTTGTAAATCTGCAGCCACTTCCAGACTGTAATGTTTTGGCCTCATGAATTGTCTATTTACCTCTGTATTAGGGATAGGCATGGAGTATTTGATTATTTGCCTGATTAAAAAAGTCAATCTGTCCCTGTGACGATTCGTAAGATAATGAGAAAAATTAACATTTATCAATGATTGCATTTATAAAAAGAAATCTTTTTACACAAGTGACGACTTAATTTGTGGTAATTTATGGTGATTATCACAAAGTGGCAGCAGCAGCAAGTATTTAGTTTGTGGAATTTTTGTGTGTTTGAGGAGTGATGAAATTTACAAGGTTTCTTAAATGTGTCTTGAAGCTGCTCCTGTTAGCTCAACACACTCAACTTTCACTGGCTCTCAAGCTCTGGAGTTTACAATATTCAAATATTTGATAATTGTCTTGAATTATTTGCATATAATTTTTGTTTTTGCCATAAATCCCCTTATTGACCTCTGTGTCTGAGTGTAGCATAGCTAGTAATGAAGCCAAACTGGAGGGTGGAGTGTGATGGTCAACATGGTGACTAATGTCTGAAAGGTTTACTAAATCTTAGTAGCTTAGTCATCGTACTGCTCCTTGAGTAAATATATTTTGCTCTCAAAATGACTCCACTGGGCAGAGTTCACATACTGCTAGGAAGACTTAAAAATAAGAAAGTTGAACGCAACAGAGACCACTGGTCAGAGGGTGGGACTGTTTCATGGGTAAAGTGGTAAACAACCTGTCCCTAGGAAACAGAACTGCTGTAAACTCATCTCCTCTGTTGTCTTCCTGTGCTGGCATTAAGGCTGTCACAATATCAGATTTTCACTGAGTGATTATTGTGGCTGAAATAATTCAGAATAACAATCTTTCTCATGCTACTGTGTCACATTTTTGTACAGCAGAGAAAAATGTGACTTTGCTACATTTTCAATTTTACCCCTCAAGTGCAGTATATACAGTATGTTGTAATATTTGTAAAGTAAGAGTGTAGTGCCAGCTGTTTTTAAGAGCCAACGAGCAGTAAGCTAACATTTTGAGCTCCCTGTGAGCTCTTTTGATGAACACTGGCTCATACATCGAGGTGGGTGAAATGTCACCGATGAAAGGAAAAGACTGAAACAGCATAGGGAATCATAGTCTGATGCCTATTTAAGGTTAGTCTCCACAGAAGACCTTGAAAATTGGCTCTGCGCTCACACCCCCACGCCCCCCCCCCTTTCGTGCACCTCAATAGCGCAATGACTCTCTAAACACTGCCAACCCCAGCAGAGGTGTATCACCTCTTCTTCACTTGAAAAACACTTCACTCTGTGTGAGCCACTGTTCTCATCAGTGTCACTCCAGTGCCTCAGCAGCGCCCACCGCACTCGAAGCATGGGTGTGATCACAGAGGAGAGCGTCGAGTGAACATCCTGCTGTCACTGCTGTCAAAAGTTACGTGTAGCAGCCGCATCAGCCAATTCAAAGATATGGAACACACACTATATTTTATAGCAGTCGGGCAACTATTCAAATGAAAATTTAAAAGCATAAGGAAACCTCGAGGGATGAGTCTGTTTTTATAAGAGCAACTGATGCCAGCAGATGTTTTGCAGCTTAGAAGCAGCTGTTTCAATTTTTTAAATAACAATAATTCCTCAACTGATTATTAAATATGTTAAACATCTACCTATAAATGCAAGGAACGTATGTCTGGCTTTGTAGCTGTCCAACAGTTTGTTTGACAGGCTTCAAACTTGGCAGTTGCCTTTCTAAGGGCACCAGTGTGTGCAGTGCCGACTTTGACATTGTTTGCATAAGAAATGCAAGATATATCGGTTGAAATGCGGCAGATATGTTCGATTTTCTTTAAAAGAATAAACACAAACCTATTGATGGATTGTCGGAATCATGGATGATTAACAAAAGGGTTAACTTGATAATTCATCAACTGTTGTGTTCAAGTATTTCAAATGGGGATGCATGATATTATCGGCACAATATCGTTTTCAGCAGATATTGGCTTTTAAAGGTATTATCAGACATGTTTGCTATAATAATGTTTATTTATTATGCGCAATAAGGAAAATGCATATCTTCATCTGCAATGACATGAGTCAATATGAGAAAATATTATTTCACTACAAAAGAGACTAAATGATCTCTGCAGTTCAGTTACTTCTGATATATTGGCAAAAAGGTGGTTGTTAGGAATCAGAAAAATCATGCTCAATCTTACATGCACATATTTTTAAAACTAGTAAAAAGCATGTATGTGTAGGGTTTGGTGTTCAGGAAAGTTGGACATTTTTCAGTGTTCTCTAAAATCTTAGATAATAAAAGATTTATCAAGTTAAAACAATTTGCCATTTAATTATTAATGAAATAGTTATTAGACGGTGCTCATGCTTCACAGTAGGTTATGTTTTTGGAGCTGGTGTGCTTGGTGTGCTTGCGTTCCATGCTACAAACAATCTGGTCCAGCCTACATCCAGGACATGATCAAAACCTACACCCCAGCTAGCCCACTCCGCTCTGCATCGGCAAACTGGCTTGCTGCCCCAAGCTGAGAGGATCCCAGATGCATTCACCGAACTCAAGACTGTTAGCTGTCCTAGCTCCCAAATGGTGGAACGAGCTCCCCATTGACATCCGGACAGCAGAAAGCCTCCACATCTTCCGCCACCGACTAAAAACACATTTCCTTCGAAAGGGAAGCACTTACTGTACTTGTACACGCACTTATGACTACCACTTTATAGTTTGACTTACTTGAAGCCCTTACTTACTTTAAGCTCTTGTTTGTACCCAAATGTTGAAATGCACTTATTGTAAGTCGCCTTGGATAAAAGCATCTGCCAAATGACATGTAATGTAATGATAAATTCACCTGCAAGTCTGCGTTTCCGATGCAATAATAAAATAAAACAAAAGTAGCCTAAAAGTGTCAGATTCTTAGTTATTTGCCTTTTAACAGCAGGGCTGAAAATTCCCCTTCATTTTTCATCGAGGCCCACTGAGCTCACTTCACTTACTCAGAAAGACAGATCGAGTAAAATGGATATCATGGTGAGGAAGACTCCCTGCAGCCTCTTGAAGCAATTTGCCAAAGTCTAAATTCAGCATATGTGAGCAATTCATTTAATTCCATGAGCTCCTCTTTATCCACCTAATAATAAATGAATCTTTGATCTAAGAATGTCTATGGATTAACCCTCCGGGTCATCTGCCGACTCCCTTTACAACACATCAGGCACACACTCAACTGTGTGTGTGTGTTCATCTGTCTGCATATATATGTGTGTGTGTGTCTGGGTTTGATGTGAAGTTCATGTCTGTCACACAAAGCCTTGTACCTCTCCTCTTTGTCTGCCTCCCACACTTCAGGCTTGAACAGAGGGCTCTCATTAAACTCGTGTCAGCTTCCAGCCACTCCAAACCGTGTCCCTCTCTCCACCTCCACACATGAGAGACCCACTCACACCGACAGCCCCCTCCGCACATTTACACACACTTCACAGTTCATTATTAAGCCTCTGTCACACTGAAATTAGCGAGTATACCTGGGATTTGTGAACCCGCTTCAAAAAAAAAAGGCGATTAACACCATTCCCTTCACCTGGGGTTGTTCTGCCCTGTGGTGATTTGTGATGTCAAAGAGATGCCAGAAGCCAAACAAGTCGGATGACAAAGACAGCAACACCATGATGGAGCTCAGTGTCAAGGTTTCCGTGGTTACGATTTTGTACCTTTTACATTGGTCCCTCTTTCCATAGGGGTGTGAGAAAACATTGATGCTTTTAAATATTGCAATAATTAATAGCATGACGATCTTTAAAACCCTATTGTCTATCTTCTATGTGAGGGTCACACGGCCACTGGATTCCGGCTGACATACCACGAGTCTGGGCAAACATGAAGAGACGAACTCACTCTCACATTCACACGTACAGTCCCTTGGTTGTACTGGGCCACAAACCCGGGTCAGCACTGTTGCTGTAAGGCAACAGTGCTAACCTCTACTCATCATATTGATAACTGTGCTAAATTGGTTTGAAACTTACTTGAAAGATCTCGGCTATGTTGTTAAATTTGGTAACTACAAATCTGAGTGAACAAGGATCACATGTTGGGGTTCCACAAGGCTCTATTTTCGGGCCATTTTTGTTTACTACCTTCAACCTCCTGCTAGCTCAAATTCTCATATTTTCATCAAGATCATGACTTTTGCTTCTTGGACACTTAACACAGCACCACACAGCTCCTATTAAATTTGCACAATTACAACTATGCTAAAAGACTGATGTACCACACATAATAATTTAATCGCCAGAGATACCGTGATACGATATTATCACAATATTTAAGTCAAGATATGATATTGCAATACTCTTTGTGTATTTGCGCAATCATATATCGTGATTTGGGTTGGTCAAAATATTGATTTGTTGGGCAATCATCCTTTCTGATGCTGGTTGAGTCCTGGAAATAATTTGTACCTTTCTTTTCCCTCCTATTTCTCTCTTCCCCTGTCTCGTCTTCTCAGTGTGTTCTCTACCTCTGGTCGCTCAAGATCAACCACCCCAACACACTCTTCCTCTTGCGTGGGAACCACGAGTGCCGGCACCTCACAGAGTACTTCACCTTCAAACAGGAATGTAAGTGCAACGCGTGTCTCTCAGCTGTATGAGTCCAATGTGTTCTCTGCTCTCATTGCCACTTGCCACAGCAGCCTGTATCACTCATGTTTCATATTTCACACACTGTACTACTGAGTACAACAGGGCAGCCTTGCTCCGACACTCACTTAAGGTTAATTAATCATCCACCTCCGAGGTGAGAGCACATTAAAACTTTTTTGATGGGATTTGAGTTTATTCATTCCAGTGCTATGTTTTTGGGAGGGATTTGCAAGAAAATCAGTGACTATTACAGTAGTAGAAGTAATAGATAGTAACAACTTTCTCAGAAGTAGAATGTGTTTATCAGTGTGTGACCTTGCACTTCAACAGCATTTCTCCACAGAGGAGGAGACTTTTCTTTTTTCCGTGTTGCAGATGATAAACTGCTGCAGAGCAGGAAGCAGTCTGACATGGTGCTGATGAAACAGTAACACATTCTGATTTCTCTCTCTGTGTGAAATGTGTGAATTCTGCCTGTGTGTGTGTGTGTGCGTGTGCGTGTGCGTGTGTGTGTGTGTGTGTGTGTGTGTGTGTGTGTGTGTGTGTGTGTGTGTGTGTGTGTGTGTGTGTGTGTGTGTGTGTGCGTGCGTGTGTAAGCAGGTGTGGAGGAATTAGTATGCAAACACACACACTTTGGCAGACAAGCAAAGATTATCATGACAGCTGCTCAAATGTAGGCATTTAATCATTTGATCTGTTAGCAGCAGACTTCAACGACTAATAGAGCTTTTCCACTACACAGTTCTAGCACGGCTCAGCTCTATTCATTTAGTACCTGGTCTGACAAGGTTCCGAGCGACCTAAGCCGATACTAAAATGTGACGTTGACAGACTGCTGGCCACTGAATGGTCAGAGAGTGTCGTCACTGGAAGACTCGTGAGCGTGACGTCCGACACAATCAAACCGAAATATGCCAAAATGTAGATCAGTTAAAAAGACTAAAAAATCCTGAAAACATGTGTTAATCTCCAACATTTAGCAAAGGAAATGTCTAAAGTGTCAATATTTAACAGATGAGTCTGGTGTATTCGGCGATCGTGAGCCGAATCACAACCCGTTCAGCCATATTTCAGTTCAGTGACTTACATTACGATTTACATGTACGGATAAAACCTCTAAGTTTAGAGAAATGCCAGTGTGTTGAATATATCCCTGTCTTAAGCTCTTGACTGTGAGTTTGTACGGTGAGGGCGTCTCCACTGGTGGACGTCGTTGGCTGAAATGAGGATGAGTCACCTCTCTCTGCTGCCTGTTTTATTATACAGCAGCAAAAATCACCTTCTGTGGGAGAAGAGAAACGTGAACAAGCTGATTTACTGAATGCAGTGAATCTGGATCGGTGCCGTCCATTTTGATTCTTTTTGTGATGTAGTTTCAGTTAATGTCACCACATCACATGGCTTTGTTGTTTCTCTACTAATAGTTGCACAAATCATAAAATGGTAAGCAATCACGATGGTGACTGTGGATATTATTCATTCATTATGAATTTTCATTTAATCTGTATAACATAACAGATGTCATATTTTGCTTGATATGTAGGACTAAAAAAAAAGCAATTATTTGCATATTGGCAATTTTCTCTGTTGATTGATTAATTGTTTGGGTCATAAAATGATCGATCGGTGTAGCCCAAACCTTGAAAATAAATGATTTTACAAAGAAATAACCAGAAAATATTGACCTTCAAGAAGCTGAAAATGAAAAAACAATAGTTTATAGTTGCAGCGCTACAACTTTTACTTGTATTCACTGGAATATGCTTGAATCCTCACTATTTTATGTATGACGAGACACTGCGTCAAGTATAAAAGCAAAATTAAGGAGTCAACGTCCTTCTGGCTTAGTCAGACTTGCATTGTTGTTGCAGGTCACACCATTAACTGTCTGGAAACATAAGTCATAAGTCATTCTATTGATACAGGAGCCAGTGGTGCATTTGCTTTGGTCAGAATGAGGTTTATGGGAGAATAATGGCTTATTTTGTTTGCTGCAGGTAAAATTAAATACTCTGAACGGGTGTATGACGCTTGTATGGATGCCTTCGACTGTCTGCCCCTTGCCGCCCTGCTCAATCAACAGTTCCTGTGCGTACACGGCGGACTCTCACCAGAAATCAACTGCTTAGACGACATAAGGAAAGTAAGTGGATTTAAAATCTGTTAATTCCTCATACAGACCACATCACCCTTGTCCTCCAAAATCCTTCTCCTGACCCATAAAGCTCTCCATAACCAGCCCTCCCTTACCTCGCTGAATTGCCATAGATTTTTTTGTTTATGTAACTTTTGTTTTGTTTTCTGTGTTTAACAGTTAGACAGATTTAAAGAGCCTCCAGCTTTTGGGCCAATGTGCGACTTGATCTGGGCTGATCCTGGTGAAGACTATGGCAGTGAAAAAACGACCGAACACTTCAACCATAACTCCGTCAGAGGCTGCTCTTACTTTTTCAGGTACTGAAACACACTGCAGCTGCTGCTGCTGTTGTTGCTGCTGCTGCTGCTGCTTCCATCACACCTGCTGCAGCTTCAATTCATATGAGTAAATAGGCTGCATTACACAAGCCAGTGGTGGAAGCTTCAATTTTTGTAGGTCAGACACTCAAAGAAATGCCCTTTTCAAAACTGGTTACCAGATAAAGACTGCTTGTTAAAAATAGCTGCACCATATTTGAAAAAAGGGTTTACAAAATAGGTTATACTGTACAGGACAGATGCAAGCTGTATATGTATAGCTGTATAAGCTTAGTATATGTATGAATGTGGGTTCAGAAATTGTATTTTTTTAATATAATTTAATAAGATGATGGGAGGCAAATTAATACAGTGTATTTTGTCCAAGTGAGTGATATAATAACTAGGAATGAGCCGATATGATATTCGGTATCGGTCCAATACTGGACAAAATCACTAGATTGGATATCAGAAAAATAAAACTAAAATCTGACACAGTCCAAAAGTCCTATATATCGCCTTCTTCACTATGCGTAAAAACATGTAGGTCAGAATCAGCATGTCATGTTGTGGATTAGTTATTTTTTCTGAATGGGGAAAAGTATGTGTTTTAAATCTGAATATTCGTTGGTATTATTCGTTGAATATTCTAAATTCCAGTGCATGAGAGATAGTGAAAATAATGCAGGGTTCACAGTGTGTTGGACCAATGGAGCAGCTTCAATGAACATGCATTCAAGGAACCTCGTAAATGCCATCACTTCTGCAAACACACATGAAATCCACAAACTAAATGCTTGCTGCTGCTGCTGCCACCTTGTGAGAATAGATGCACCACAAATTAGGTTGTCATGGAAGTAGAAAGATTTGTTTTTATAAAAGCAATCATTGATTTTTTGATCATTGAAAACATTTTTTGTATCCTTTTTAAAATATTAAAAATAAGTAACTTTATACTTACTACAGAGGATAGTTAGATTAATGACATTCCTGTATGCATCAGCTTCACTTTCGTTTTTTTATTGATGATCAGTAAATGTTAGCACACGGAGACTATGAGCTAAACTTAACACAGATGTAAATATAATGCTGCATGTCAAACCACATGTTTACAGTTTCATTGTAAGCATTTGGCACGTTATCATTTAGCTAAAATTACAGCCTAGAGCAGCTAGTGTGCTGTAGACCGGGGCAACCCTCTTTTTCATGTCAAGTTTATATATAGTCATGCTTTATATGTTTTGTATACACATTCATTTTATATTTAGTTTTTAATAAGATACTCAGAGGGCTGCACTAAGTCTCTGTGTGAAAACGTGTGTGATGTCCGATAAAAGTGATATTAACTGTTGAGTTTTAGTTTTTAGTCTTTAACTTTGCTCGTGCCATACATGGTTTGCAAAGGCACCGTTTCCTCCCTGGTTTCAAACTTGGCAAAGGTCCTTTAACTCAAAAATAGCTCGAGGCAGACACATATTTGTTGTTGTCTGTCACTTTCTTGAAAGCCAAAGAGCAAAACTATTTATTTCTCACTGTGTACGTCAGTGTTTTTTTTCCCACTTGTCTTGTGTCATATCAACAGTCTGCTCCCTGACTGTTCTTCAAACTCTGACTGACACCGTCTGACTCTGCAGCAGCTCTGTAGCAGCAGCAGGAACTATTCTTCCTTCTACAAATGCTACTTTATAAGGATGATTTCGCTTTTTTTGTGTGTTTTTAACTCACCCACTCACCAAATACCTTGCCAGGATTAAATTTTCCCTGCATGAATGTGTGAAAGCTGCTTGTCTGGCACCAAACTCAAATGAAGAGCATCAACATTTGTCCTTTCAACCATTTTAGTGGCTTCATTCGCAGCTGTGATGACTCTGACATTTTTAAACCTGATTTATACTTGGTCCATTTTTCTTGGAAAGTGTGAAATTCAGTGTCTTGCTTTTGTTTTGTTTTTTGGTTTTGAAGCAGTAAAATGTCAGAAACCATTAATCTTTCCCTGATGTAGATCTCATAAAATGTTGATCGCCCACTCATTTTTTTTCCCTCTGAACATTACCAGCGGATTAGTTAAGGCGTCGTTGGTGGAAGAGAAAGCAAAAGGCAGTAAAAGATTTTAAAGGCACAGTGTGTAAACATTTATTGGTGAAGTTGCAGCTGAAAATCCCTCACCTCACCCCATTTTTCTTCTCAGAAACTCGATAAAAGTCACAAAAACTGAATTTCTTTTAATACCTGGTACTTAATATGTAGTTGATACATTATTTTTACTGGAAAATACTACATAATATACAGTAGAAATTAAATTGAGCAAGCAAAATAATAGAACAAAAGAAAATAGATATTTTTCTTTTGAATAGACATATTTGAGAAGGAGTGAGAAGAAGCATAGCTGGTTAGCTCCCACCACCATTACTACTAAGCTATTAAACTACTAAATTACTTAATTATACTATTGAACTTCTATTTTATCAGATGGGAGAAAAAAGAAAATTGGCTAAATATAAGGGCCAAAAAAAATGGCATCAATTATCGACCACTGACCAGTGCCCTGTTTTCAAAAAAATCAGCATCTGCTTCAGCCAAAATGGGTCGAGCTCTACTTCAGTTAGCCTGAAACTTGAAAGATGTTAAATTTGTCCATTGTGGGCTACTGTAAAAACATGGCTATCCACAATGTTGACCCAGCTTTTCATTCTTTGCTAATGAAAAACAAACATTCATACAATCAGATGATTGTACACAATTTGAGTATTGTTATTTTGTCCTCAATTTTCCGCCAGCTGAAAATACTTTTACACACCGGACCTTTTAAAATCCACCGTCTTCCCTCATCTCCGGCTGTTGCCGCCGGCCCTCATGGAAGAAAAGAAACAGCAGAGCTCATAAATGCCAGAGTCGTGCCTGTGGACGCTCAGCATCTTAAATCCTGCAGCTCTGCAGGCCAAGGGACGTGCTAGCATACTAAAAAATGACAAACAGCAGTCAGTGTGTTGGTCATAAGTGGTTTCATGCTGTACCTTTTTAATGGTTTATTTTAAGGTTTTAAGGTTTTTTTTTTCCCCTCCACTCAGTGTATTAACTCAGTGTCTCTTTTTTCTTTGCAGTTACTCGGCCGTGTGTGACTTTTTGGTAAATAATAACCTGCTCTCAGTAATAAGAGCCCATGAAGCACAGGATGCAGGGTAATTATTATTTCTTTTATTTATTCTCAGCATGTTGCAATATACAGAATAAGTTTTAAGAGTCTTTTGTCTGTGGCTGTGCAGGTATCGGATGTACAGAAAAAGCCAGACCACAGGCTTCCCGTCTTTAATCACAATATTTTCAGCTCCAAATTATCTAGATGTCTATAACAACAAAGGTGTGTGTGTCTTGTTTATTATTTCTTTTCCTCACTGTCTCACTGTTGCTGTTGTTTTTGTTGTTTTCTCGTGGACCAACCTTCAGTCCTTGAATCTCTCCTCCCATCTCTTCCCCTCTGTCAATCCTAGCTGCTGTATTAAAATATGAGAACAATGTGATGAACATCCGACAGTTCAACTGCTCCCCTCACCCGTACTGGTTACCCAACTTCATGGACGTCTTTACATGGTCTTTGCCTTTCGTTGGAGAGAAGGGTATGTTTTGTGTTTATTTTAAATGTTTGGTCCATAAAATGTCATGAAAATGTTGAAAAATGTTCATCTGTTTCCCAAACCATTTTCATATGTTTAAACTAAACTGGATTATTTCACAGATTTATGCAGATTTTTAAGGAATTTGATTAATAAATCTTGGAAATGTTTAGGGTAGCAACGATTATTCAATTAATTGATTATTAATCGATTACTAAATGAATCGTGAACTATTTTTATACTTTTTATACGTTTGAGTGTTTTTTCTGCTTCTTAATTGTGAATATTTTTTACTTTGCTCAATATAACAAAGAAATCATTAAAAGTGAGTCATTTTGGTTTGTGGACAAAACAAGACATTTGAGAAGATCATCAATTACAGGTTTGCTAAACATTAATCAACGTTTTCAACATTTTCTGACATTTTACTGACTAAAAAGGTACTTGATTAATAGAGAATATAATGAAGCTGAAAATGAATGAAAATAATCATTGGTTGATGGTTTAAATAAAATCAAATAGATTTCAATACTTAACAAAGTATGCAATGATTAATTTTTTTAGTGTTCCTACTGACTGGCATTGTTAATAATACGTTAAGATCCTTGTTTCTTACCCCGACTTCTCATCTGGAACGTGGTCAAAGGTGATTTTACGCCCAGTTCCGACTTCCATTGTAAAAGTAACCTCAAGAAGTGAATGAAAGGCCTTTAATAAAGCTTTGTTTTTACTAACTTTATTGGCTTTTATGATTCCTCGACTTGTGACTTGGACAAACACAGAATTTTTATGAGTCATGGAATCAGAGAAACATTCAAAATAGGCTACTTTATGGTAAATTCTGCTTTTTAACAGCCTTTTCCTTTCGGCAGCTGTTGCTCATTAGTAGAGTATTAAATGGAATAATATTGCTCCTACGTTATTAATCACTCAGGAATCCAGGATTTATTAAAATCATTCTTATTTCTTCCAATTTGCCACATGTGAAATGTGTGTCATTTTCCAAAAGCAAGTATGTGTTATTCATTACTGTTTTATTTTGACCTGATAGGGGAGGAATTTGCAGCTCAGCTCTGATTTTTATGGAACGAGTTTTATGAAAGCTCTGGATTATACGAAGAACAGTAATTAAGTTATAATATTTAGAGAGAACAATGAGATGCAGTTACAGTTCTGTAAGTTGATTAAATATAAATATAAAAGCGACACAGACCTCAAACATGGGTTTGGCCCTGGTATAAATGAACAAAAAATGGCTTCTCTCCCACAGTGACGGAGATGCTGGTGAATGTGCTGAACATTTGCTCAGACGATGAGCTCATGTCAGAGGGAGATGACCTTTATGAAGGTAAGTGGTGGAGTCAGAGTCATATTGCTGTTGAAAACACGTCATTCTGGACAGTTAATGTTAATGATTATAAAGCTGCCGCTCGTTAAATACTGAGTAAAATACACGTTATCTTTTTAAATAATTGTGGCATGCATAAAACATGTGCCTGTGTGGAACATTAAATATCAATAATACTAAACAAATAAACCCCTCCTGAAGGTTTTTCCAGGCGTTAGTCACATTTGCAGCGAAACAGTCAGAAGCCATTTCTCTACCGTTTTACACTGTTTATGTCCCCAGATATGAACCTGTTAAATATCTCTGATTTTCTGACAACATGTTTTAAATCTCGGAGGAGCACTCTGCTCGTGAAGTTAGGTGGATAATGTACATTTTGTATACAAAGCATATAAAAAGCAACTGCAGGCTTTTGCAGACCACAAAGTTGATGAACTTTTCACTCAAATTGGGACAGGGCAAAAGTACACGTTAGAACAAGAAACTGTTTTTTAAGTATGTCCAGGAGAGGTTAAGAAAATTAAAAAATTAAATAAAATTGAAATCCGTAGAATAGCAGGAGAACAAAGCATCACATTATCATTTGTGTGACACCTGTATAAAATTGGAATAAACGTTTTATGCTGGATTTAAATTGTGTGTAGCTTGTCTGTCTGTAGCCTACATTATATTCTGTGCTTCACAACTTAATCTCTTAAAATAACTATGTGACATTGTCGTCTGAGGGAAAACACATTTATTTGTTTTGATAATAATAAAACATGTGGGTCTATATGAGCACAGAATATAGGTCATTTGTTAAGTTAAGTCTAAAAATACTGAGCACATCTGCTGGTGCCGATGATCGTCTCTAAAGTTCCCTTTTACTTCTGCTCTTTCATTTTCTGTTTTTAAATTTGATAAAAATAAACGAGCCCTGGCACTGGCTTAATTGACACAGACTGCTGGGAGGTGATTTATCCTCAGCTCTTCATCATAATTCAGCCTGTGTCCCACATGCGTGATGTTGATGAGGAAGTTGTGCTCCCCGGAGAACAGCCACTCTGGCTTTGAAAACCACCATTAAACCCTCGCTTCACCTCTCAATCGCTGCGTCCCGTCATCCTTTTTGTTCTCCTTCTATTTTGTGTGCCGCATTGTTCTTTTTTTGATGAGTTGGCAACAAAAGGATGGGGGGAAAACGGTGGTTTTGAATAATAATAATGTGTGTTGACCCTGCGTTGTGTTCTCGTTCCAGGCGGCACCTCTGCGATGCGTAAGGAGGTCATCCGGAACAAGATCCGCGCCGTGGGGAAAATGGCGCGCGTCTTCTCAGTGCTCAGGTCTGACCCTGTCATTAATGTTCTCCCTTTGATGTTACCTGTCCTCTCTCGTGACAACACTTCAACTATAAAAGGGCTCCTGCACATACATACTGTATGTGATGCATGTATGGATCACAGTGGGTGGATGTGGGTGTGTGGTGTCACAATTATCTCCACTGAACAAACCACAATGTACTCTAGTTGTTAGAGAGAAAACACAATGTTGGCGTGTGCAGATTAATGAGCTGGCACGAGATGAGTCACGATGCAGCCAGACTGTATAATGACATTAAATATTGTTCTCGATTAACGCTGCTGCTCCCGCTGTCAGAGCTGTGCTTAAGGCTCAGTGCTCTCAGGCACACAAAGAAAGTGTAATAAAAATAATATTTGACTTACATAAATTACTTTTTCCAATGCAGTGCCTAGTTTTAGTTCTTAATCTCTGTTTTTTTCCAACTCATTAAACGATACTTATACTTTATATTAACGCATACAAATTGTTATTGGTTGTTAATAGAGATGGGGGATGAATATTTACTATGATTGTTCATTTGACTCTAAAAAGTGGCCGTTCATAATTATGTATTTCTTAAAAACTTACGAAGCTGCTAAATGTTTAATCAATGATTTGAAAAAATTATAGTTTCTACTCAGATTACTACCTGATTTGTTGTGCAGTAGCAGGAAGTATTTCGTCTGTGTCAGTGAGCTATTTTTATGCAATCAGATTTGTGTCAACAACACTTTAAGAAGCAAATAAAATTTAATTAATAATTTTTTTAATCAAATTTTAATTTGATTTAATCGTTCAAAAATATTGTATTTTATTCTTTGAAAATCACTGTCCATCTGGAAAACGTTCCCCAAGTTTTCGCCATCGACATCTGGCAACTGTAAATATCTAAAGTTTGTCGGATTATAAACGTTAAATACTTTCAGTTATTTTGTCAGATGCCGATGGGGAACGAATTCCAGACAGACAGGGACTCCAAGCCTGTGACGACTTGTAACGTCCATTGAGCTGTTGCTCAAAAATTCAGTAGCCAATCAACAGGCAGCTTCCTAAGGCCCGCCCACAAACAAGAAACCACGGTGCAAAGAACAAATCAGGGAGCACAAATGACAAGTGAGGGATTGCAAAGAACAAATCTAATTCCATATATTTCTGTCACAAAATGAAGAAAGTAAAAAAAAACAATTCAGAATTATGTGAAATATCTATTTGAAGGTAAGCTTTTTGAGTAATTAAAACAAAAAAAAAGAAGAAAAAGTATCTTGTTTGAATCTAAAGGAGAGCTGCTCATTCCCTCTGGTAACAATCCATAAAAATATTTGCTTCCGCTGCTAAAATGGACACAAGACATCAGTGACCCACTTACAGAACCAGGGCAGATGTTGACAGTTTGGCTTGAGGCCGACGATCGAGCAGAGTTGAACACTTTTATCAAACAGACACGGAATTAGCACGGGTTAAATATCAATTGATGACAGAAACCTCAGATGTCTTGGTTACAGAACAGCGTCATAATCACCAGGTTCTTCCTGAAATGTAAACCTGTGTGTGTGTGTGTCTGTGTGTGTGTCCGTGCCTTGTTTGTGCTCCAGGGAGGAAAGTGAGAGTGTGTTAACGCTCAAAGGCCTGACCCCGACTGGAACTCTTCCAGTGGGAGTGTTGTCAGGAGGAAAACAGACCTTACAGACCGGTGAGTGTGTTTTATTTCACAGTGTATCCCTCTCTTCAGTACACTGTGTCCTCTCTGGCCTCCATTTTAGCTCAACCTGCACCTCAAAGGACATTGCTATAACCGTTTTTATCCCCAAGTGTGTGTTGTTTTGAACCGAGTATTTGATTGTGGTGCTTACAAGCAAATTGAATTCAGAAAAATATCTGTCATGATGCTGAAAATGTGTTTTTCCCTCATGAGATAAATGATTAGATTCTCATAAATCACCTGTTTTTCATTGAATTTTACAATCCTTCATCTCATCTACATTAACTATAGGAAAACAAATCGTTGATTATCACAGGACAAAAACATTCACACTAAAAATTCCTACTTAAACTTAGTTTGAATTTTCTTCACAAAAATGGCCACTCAAAGGTTAAACCGTAAATCTTATCTGAGGTGAATACTTAATATTCATATATATCTTTATTTTGCAATTCATTTCTAAATATGATTGGTGATATTGTGGTAGTATGTTTATTTCATGATATAAAGTGTACCTGTTTTGGCTATGAAGGAAACAATAAATAACAACAATAATAATAATATACTACTAATAATAATACTAAAAATATGAAACCATCAAGATTCAGTGGTCAAAAGTCTAGGTCACCAAGAACCAGCCTGTCTTTTTAATCATAACTCAAAAATTAAATAACTAAGTATAACAGGATTTACCACAACTATAATTGAAATTGAAAAATCCAAATTAAAAATGCGTACGGGCGTCTTCTCTGTAGCATAATCGTCTCAAAAGAGCCATTATATAATATCATGATATGAAAACAGAAGAGAAAATATAATATGTGATATAATAACGATGCCAACGTCGTTAGACTTAAGAAAAAGTCCCCTATTAGTTTGATATTGCTATGACAAAAATAGCAATTGCAGTTTTGTGTTGGACAGCTTTCCTTGAAACATGTCCCATTTGGTGCAGGACATACCGTCTCGTTCTTTCCTTTATCGTACTTGGCTTTCACTCTTTATTTTTCCAGCTGCTAAAATGCAGAGTAGTTTGTGCGAACTCCACTTTAATGGTCAACAAAAGTCGGCCGCTTCACTAATGACGGTGGGAGTAAAAGCCGAATGTCCTGACTTCCAGTTTGGGGAGACTGTCCTCCCTGTGCTGCTACTCCCTTTTAAAGAGTTCTAGATCAATGGTGTCACGCCTCCACAGGAAGCTCTGGCTAGACTTTGACTCGAACGCTGCATCTGCACAAAGTTTTTCAGGGCAGAGCTGTGGGCCTGCTGGTCCAGGAGGTCAGCCTGTCACTGGGATGTGGTGACCGACCCTCTGATCTAAAGGCCAGTGCCTGGCTTCGCCCACCAGAGAGCATACTGGGAGTTACACTTTGCCACGCTGGAGGCTCACAGAAGCCGCAGAGCAATTGAAAGAGAAACCACATGTTGTGACCTTTTGGAGAATGTCATTGTCCATGTCAGCTCGCCTGGCCACAGCTTCTCAGGTCAGCGAGGCCGGTTCAAACCGAGGCTGGACCAGTCATTCTGGTCTATTTTTTTTTAATCCTTATATGAGGATTCATCACTTGCAAAGTGTCTCGTAATGCAGAGTTTCATGGAAAGTCTTAAACAAAATCCACTAAAGTATCTGATTGATAAGCATAAGTATTAGTACCATGTCAAATCTCTGATACCCATCCTTAGTCATAGTTGCATATCTCCATTCAGTCTTAGACTCTTATGCTGTGTTTCCATCATGGCACAGTTCAGTTTGGAACAATGAAGCCCTGGTTCAGGCTTGCGTTTTGACTGAAAACAGTACCTCTACGTGGTAGGCAGGGTGTGGGCTGTAGCTTGACGTCATACTCATGCAGAGACAAGGAACAACAACACCGAGTGCAACATTAAAGATAGCTGCTTTGCATGAGAAGAGACTGCAGGCGTTGAAGAAACACCGGCGGTAAGGGAGTGACCAGTTTACTCTGGTACCCTGAGTGAACGGTGCCAAAAAATGGAACAGCAGAGGCTTGTTATTTTGGTACTACTCCTAATGGAAACGCAAAAGAATATATACACCATACTGTACCAAACCGAAGCGTTCCACTCGATGGAAACACGGCTTTAGTGCTCATCCAAATCCCCCCCTCAGCTCCTCACACCTAAGTCCTCATGACCCTTTAACACCAGCACCATCTTAAACCTCCTCCAGGCTTCTTCTGTCCAACCTCATAAAACCACTCGCCAGCTCGCTTGCATGTTTTGATGATTTTTGTTTAATACATACAGCTGCTGTGACTTTTACTTCTAGAGTCTTGTACCGGGGGGTTGTCGGCCTTATATTCTGCCATCTGTTTCCCCCTTGTTTATTGCACTGGGGTTTGATGTTACTGTTGTATTTACTGTCTCTGGCTGCCTGTTGATGACTCAACTTTTCCCCTCCCCCCCTTTCCTCAACTCTCACTAACATAGCTACCATTGAGGCAGCTAAGGCGAAAGGTACGCATGGCTGTGTGAAATGTCATGTCTTTGTTTTTTTCGTGTTGTTCACCCTGTAAACACAGACTCCCAACAGTGAAATATGAATGTCTTTCTTCTTTTTTTTTTCATTCCCCTCCTTCCTTGGTTTTATTGATCTCCTCCTCCCTGTGTTTACTGATTATTGTATTGTGTATTTTACCTCAGTGTGGGTTGCTCTTGCATTATCAGTGCCTGTTGAGTCACACTGGTGTCGTCATTGTAAAAGTAGGCCATGTAGGTTAGAGATTGTCAGTCAATCAGTGACAGATTCAAGACATGATGGCACAATATCACTTTTTCATCTTTGATACCGATATCACAGAATCTCCTGACACTGATATCAGTCCAATTCACTCATTTTAGACCTTTTAGACCAACTATCGAGTTGGTGCCATTTCAAGCTATTTCAAGGCTGATTTTTGTCACTGTACATAATAAATCATTGGGTATCATATCGGCTCGTCCATAACGGATTCATATTACAGAAAACATGAATATGAACATGGATAACCCTATTGTAATAGTATGGTAGTAACATGGTAATATTGTTTAAAGGACTATTTCACATGAAGATGTTACACTTATTCCTTTTGAAATAACATGGTATTAACATGATATCTCTTCATTACCGTTGTTATTACTCAGGATGCATCGATACTCACTTTTTAAATACATTTGTATTTGACTGTACATTTGACTGTAAATGTTTAAACTGTCTAATGTTATCTATCCCAAGGTGAAAATGACCATAAAAATAACTATTATTATTACCTCCCTTATATAAAGTTATAACCATACTATTACTATGGTGTTACTGTACTGTAAACTAATACCAAATCCACTTATAGAAGCACTTTTAAATCAGGATAAATGCCCAGCAGCTTCACTAGAGTTGGGCTTGTCGGTCGGTGCACATCAGAAGACAAACGCCTGTGCTGTTAAAGGGCAGTTATGTACAGTATATCAAGTTCAGGACTCGAACTGTCCCTTGTTGACAAGAAGCTCTGGTCTCATGGGCTTTTCTTGCCAAGTGTGGATCCCCCCCTACACACACACACGCACATAAAAAGCCCGGCTGCTAAGACCTGGCTAAGATAAGACCAGGGACATCCCTGCCTGCGATATTTTCAGAGGCTAATCCTGTTACATCGCTCGGCTGTTGCTACGTCGTCTGCTCCTTCTGGTCGACGGCGGCAGTTGTTGCTTCATCAGGCATCAGTCGAGTCGTGAGAAAATGAGT
This sequence comes from Solea senegalensis, assembly GCF_019176455.1. Classification (NCBI taxonomy): domain Eukaryota; kingdom Metazoa; phylum Chordata; class Actinopteri; order Pleuronectiformes; family Soleidae; genus Solea; species Solea senegalensis. The sequence continues at coordinate 3,166,646 of NC_058025.1, read as the reverse complement.
CTTTTAGTCAGTTTGGCTTGTGGCAGTGTGTTCATACATACAACCTGCATTTAAATGAGTAGTTTCCAAACATTTACTTAATGTTCTCCCACACACATTCCTCTCTTTATTATGCTTTGAGTCGTGTATAATCAAATTACACAGTCGTAAAATCTCACTACACGTAGGGTTTTTCACAGCTTTCAATATTCACTCTTGCATTATTTTGTCAAAACTCTGATCTCACTAACATTTTGGGTTATTTTCTCAATTAATTGATTATTTGTTTGGTCCATAAAATGTTGACAAATGTAGATAATGATGTTCTCAAATGTCCACAAATCAAAATCATTCAGTTTTAGTGATTTCTTTATGTGGAACAAAGAAACCAGAAAATACTCTCAACTGAAAAAGAGATTGTTTTTATTGATAGGAAATAATTAACCCAGTAAATCAATTATGAAAATAATTGACATTGAGTTTTTTTACTTGATAAATAATCAATTAATTGATACATTTTTGCAGCCCATCTAACATTATATCTTCTACTTAGAGTCTATTACTTATGTTAAACAATTTTAACTCTGTTTAATTAATACATTTAAACTGTTAAACCTTTAAGTTTATTTTTGAGAGTAAATGTCATTACACTCATAAACAATATAAAAATAAGATAAGATAAAGACAAGTCACTGTTGCCCAGTCATCTAATAGTATCTAATATAATAAAGAATCCAGCTCGTCATACATCACACCTTCATCAAATCACTCCAACAATGTTATCATGTATATATCACATGATTTCCAAATATTGCGCAGCCTCAGCGTTTATTAACTTTCCTGCAGGTTAACAGTAGCCGCTGTGTGACTCACGGTGATAATACCCATAATACAATAAATGAAGTCATCACTGCAGCATTTCATGTATCTCATGTTTTCCATAAATTGTGCGCGGGTCAAAGTTTAATCTCAGTCAGCGTGTGACAACACTAAAGATGATTCTGATGAGAGTAATAATTTAGCATCTCATTGTTAAATTATTCGTTAAATTATGTGGTCATTACTTTGACCTAGTTTTTTTTAGGTGTTTTCTGTGCCCTTTTATACCAACTATTCCTAATTTCAAATCTGTGGGTTTCACACCAAAACCTTAAATATATAATATATTATTGTTTTCATGTGAACAATGGTGATACAAAAAGTATTATTGCAGATTAATAATCTGTCAAATAATCAATTTTTTATTTATTACCTCCCAAATTTGTGTTACTACTCAGTTATCCTTTTAAAGGTATCCCCATGTGAATCACGTCCAATTTAATTTGATCTTTATAACAACACAGTTTGCCAAAGTGCCTTACAATAACAGTAACATCCAAAAAAACCAATAAAACACTAGCAAAGAAAAGACATCTCACACTAAAAGTACAAAGCAACATAAGCAACGTGTCACACACACAAGAAGGAAATTTAAAGCCGGCAGAGAAGGAACCTGCCTGAAACCTAGTAACTCGTAATTTACTTGTAGTATTTTTAGTCACAGTGAACACAAGGGCTTCATTATCGCAGATATCTGGTGGTGCAAGAGAAAACCCTTCGATATAACCTGCAAATCCACTGATATGTCGTCACAGCGTTACCTCTCTGTAAACGTAATAAATAAATAAACATAGTCATTTTAGTAAAGTGATGTAAGAGTTACGTAAATCTGAACGGCGTTTTTTATTTACAAAGTTTGGTTTTCATGTGCACACCTCTCTTTCTCTGTCTGATTTCCTCTGCTGTTACCGGGATGTTGCTGTAAGTCTACACACACACACGCACACACACAATCTAGCTGTCGTTGTTGTTGTTGTTGTTGTTGTTGTTGTTGTTTTTGTTGTTGTGCTGCATGTGTCGTGTTTTCTGTACAGTGCAACACTGTTTTTGTGTTTTCATGCTTCATGGCAAACGTGGAGTAAATATCTAAACAAACACACACAATTGTCGATATCTTTGACTTTTGTACTGATTTTCTTTCCCAAAATGTCTGAAATTGTAAAACGATACTGAACTACACTTTTTACAATTCTAATTTCATTAAAATCCCTTCTTACAAACAAAACACCCACATTTGTCGTGTCACATCGTCAGTGGGTAATATTCTGTGCCTGTGACAGAGGACGTCAAACCACCGCCATTTGTGGTTTTGTGAACGGATGAATTTGGGACAGATTGTGACCGTGTTCAGACATAGGACTTAAATACTGCTTCCTAAACAACACTAAATTGATTTAAAGTGTCACTTTAAATTGTAATTGACATTAGTGCATTAGATATTAGCGTTAAAAAAAACAAAAAACCTGAAACTGCTGCAGATCAGAGGACGTCAGCTGAGAAGACTCTAGGTCTCTAATCTGTCCTGAGAATAGATTACGTTCATGCAGCTGAAGAATGTGGAGAGTGGACACATGCGTCTTCAAGGCACTTTCCAGTGTGGTTTTGTAAGTGAATGAATTCAGGACGGATTGGGTTTGTGTTTAGACCTGGAAATCACAGGTTTCTATGAACAAAAGTAAAAGAACAGTCTGTTTTGTGACTTCTGCACAATCACAACACAAATGCATTTTGTAAAGCCTGAAGTTCTGAAAGCAAAGAAAAATGACTTCAATGTTTTTCTTTTTTCTACCTTTTTGTCCTTCAGCCATTCAAGGCTTCTCTCCGACGAGGAAGATCCGCAACTTCGAGGAAGCGCGAGGCCTGGACCGCATCAACGAGAGGATGCCGCCGCGCAAAGACGGCCAGCAGCCGGACGGTACCACCGCCATCAACACCATCAACACCAACACTCCCAACAACAACGGCACTGGATAGAGTCACGTAGATTCATCCTTTCTCTGTCTCTGTCTCTCTGTCTCTGTCTTCTGGGAGGCCGAAATCACCATTTTATTCTAGATTATTTTTGTTTGCGTGGTTTTTTTTAGCAACAAATGATTGTATGAAGACTTTCAAACGTACAAAGTACAAAAGTATAAAAAAGTTAATTTTATAAATTTGAGTTGACACACTTGGACGAATCCCCCCCTTTTAGTCACTTTATTATTATTATTATTACTTTTATTTAATTTAGTCTTTTTTTAAATGTGGTTTCCATGTGTCCACGGCCTCATGTGGATTTTAGGCGCTTTGAGATTCTACATTCTACGATGCTGTGTTTGCTTATGTATGTTTCAGTTATATATATATTTATATGTATATATGTGTATATTTATATATATATGTATATAAATATATATATATGTGTATATATATATATATATATATACACATATATATATCTTTTTGTATGATTTCAAAAAGAATAAGGGAAGTTAAATTATATAAATGTAATATTTTCTACTTACAGAAGACATACAGTATAATCATATTTATACATTTTACACACACACACACGCATACACACACTTTTAATGAATCCCCCAAAGACACTGAACGGATTCTGATTCAGTATTTTCACTCTGTAGAGTATTTTCCTCTCGTATTATTATGATTATTATGATGACATTATTGAAGGGAAACGGTTTCAAGTGAAGGATCCAGTGACAGTTTTGCTGTTTGGACTTCACTTGACTTCAGCGAGGACACTTAACCAAAAAAAAAAAAGGGAATATCCTGTCACGACAACCACTGTCGTCAACACTCCCACGACTTTGGAAGCACTTCTTCTTCTTCTACTTCTTCTTCTTCTTCTTCTTCTTCTCTTTGAGCACTGATGTTAAGCGGATCTTTTCTGGAGAAGATTAAAGCACAGGGAAAGACATTTTTCTCGCCTTCTCTCATTTTGGACTTTAAAAAAATAAAAGGACAATCTATGTTTGGAAAGTGAGAAGGAGCTGCTGGACACACCGTCCTCACAATAGACTGATGTTTGTTATTACTTAGAGGAAAAAAAAGCTCAATGTGTTTTAACAGTATAAGTAATTTGTTGATGTTTTATCGCGGACACTAAGATCATTTGTGTGTGCGTATGCCCCCAAAGCCGTGTTAGTGTCTCCACCTACTGAATTATGATAATTATGATAATCACACACGCGTCAGAAACAGGAAACTAAATGATGATGATGCCGTTTTTCCCAGACACGAGACCTTGGGCTCTGTTCACACCTGGCATTTAACGTCAGTCCTCAGTGATCAGATTGAATGTCGGACAGACATAAGTTCACATGATACCAATTTTTGTGTCCGATACCGATATCAAATACTGGATTATCTACCAATACCGATATTATTCCGACTAACAAATGAAGTCTGAGTCATTTCATAATAATTGTCATAATTATAATTGACAAAATTGTCCAACTGTGTAACAAATTCTCCCAAAAAGAAGAAATGAAACAACCCAATCCCGCGTTATTTTGGCCCCTGATGTTTGTGGCTCGGGCCCAAATAGTAAATTCAGACCTGTACTTGGCCCCATCTGGATCTGCATTAGATCACTCAGGACTGATGTTAATGTCCGGTCTAAACGAGGTCTTAAAAATGACATTAACAGTTCTGTTGTCATCATTTCAACCACAGCTGATTCTTCACTATCATACATTTTTTAAGATGGAGACCGTTTTACTCTTGCTTCCAACGCTGGTGTGTACATTTTTTTTTATTTTCCTTTTGTTCTGAGGTTTTACTTCACCCTCCACTCCCAAACCCTTTAAAGGTCCAGTGTGTAACATTATTACACTATTATCCAGATTTTTAAAAAATAATTTTGAGTGTACAATCACTTTTGTGTTTTCACTACCACAGAATAAGCCCTTTACAATGTTGGATTACCCTTGTGTTTTTTTTTAACTAAAAACTTGAATTTTGATGATAACTGAACGCCAAAATAGTGAGATGATATGATCAGCTTCAACGTGCAACTTCCACCACTAGATGTTGCTAGACTCTCTACACACTGTACCTTTAAGCTCTGCCTCTCCACGGACACAAGACCAACTCACCTGGTGCTTCGACACACTTGACTGTAACTCAATGAAAGGCGAGAAAAACAAAACAACAAAAAAGAAGCTTTAAGAATTCACTTACACTGTTTTTTGTGCCATGCCACCATATGTGTGTGTGTGTGTGGATGGTAAAAACTCACAGTTCCAGAATTTATATTTACGTCATTTACGTTCAATAGAATGGTAGAAAAAAAGTTTCCTAAAGACGACGATGATATTTGGCTTTACGTTGTCGACTGTGACATTAGTTTGTTTTAATGGTTTAACTTTTACTGGCTTTACTGGGTGAGCCATGCAGTTTGCTGACCTCCTGTTAGGTCCTTTACATATCCTGCAGAATGTAAAATAATAATAATATTAAATAATTAAGAAAAAGGAATCTTAAAATAGTTGTAAAAATGGGGTGAAGGAGAGGGGGAAAGAAAACTGTACCGTACTTGTCATGCAAGGCCATGAAATCTTTTATGTAGTTGTACCGATGGAAAGAAACTAATAAATCAAGTACAGTGTTTTATTTGACTCTTTATTTATGTTTTATATAAGTGATGCTGATGTTGCATTATGCTTGTTCTGCTGCCCCCAGAGGCTATAAATATGGAGATTTATCTATGAAAAATGTAAAAAGAAATGACCAAACGTAATTCTGAAACACTTAATGACTTTTTTAAATGTTCCAATTTAGCAGTGGTTGCAAACACATTTGTCTATGGGGGAATTTCTTTTTTTTTAAGTTTTAATTTAAAAAAAAAAAAATTATTTGACAATATTCCTCTGAAAATTCTTTATTTTAGTGGCTCTGTGTCTTCCAAATTTTGACAAAAAAATTGGCAAAAAGTCATACTTAAGTATGTCTTACAAAATTGGCAAAAATTCATACTTTAGTATGTCGTCCAAATTTTGACAAAAAAGTCATACTTAAGTATGTCGACAAATTTTGACAAAAAAGTCATACTTTAGTATGTCGTCCAAATTTTGACAAAAAAGTCATACTTTACTTTGTCGTCCAGATTTTGACTTAAAAGTCATACTTTACTATGTCGTCCAAAATTTGACCAAAAAGTCATACTTTACTATGTCGTCCCAAAAGTCATCAAAAAGTTATACTTAAGTATGTCGTCCAAATTTTGACAAAAAAGTCATACTTAAGTATGTCGTCCAAATTTTGACAAAA